>NC_092689.1:40818487-41098487 GCF_964275005.1 Diadema setosum
TGGCCTAAACTCTGTCTCATGGCTCTAATTGGCTTCATAGTGCTGTACAAGAGGTAACAGGGTGTGTGTTCCAGAGGTTAGCCGCAAAACTTACACAATTTTAACCTGTTGAGGACGTACTGATTTTGCTACAACACACATTTTCCATAGACACTTGCCCTTATATACTCGTCCTCAACGGGTTAAGTGTCATATGACATGCCGTTGAAAAATAATGTGGAAAATGGAAGCAGATCCTTTCTCCAGTAGAGTTCGAGGTAATGCTAACAGTGGTGAGCAAATTATTTTCCCTGTGTTTAACTTATAGTGTGTCCTGCCATATAAGCATTTCCAAAGAGGACTTTTCATGTTGTTGTTGTTGGTTGTTTTTTTTTTGTGTGTGTTGATAATAAGTTTGATATTTATGTTTCTTCCATATTGTATTAGTAAAGGCATTATGTTTTCAGGTTGTGTGTAATGTTGTATAGTGTAGCATAGTTGTGTATGTGTTTCTTTTCTCTTAGTCATGCTGTAAACCTGCACCAAACTCAAACTTATTGGATGCATTTGAGACTGTGGACTATGCACATATGGACTATGTCGAGTTCAGGAGCATTTTGTAAAAAATCAGGGGTCATGAATCAAGGCGAAAGTCTGAATTGTCACCAGTTTACAGCATACATTTTAAAGAATTCAGCCAAACTTTTGTAAAATGCAAAGTGCTAGCCTTTATTTGTATAACATGGGAGTGAGACATGCAAAAAAATTAAGAAATGTAAATATTATAGATCAAAGTGTAATAATACATTGTCATTAATATATGATATGATTTTAAACAGCCATGACCATTGTAAACATAAGTCCAAAAGAAATAAGAAAAAACTGGTAGTCTAGACTAATACAGGTCAAATTGTGCAAATGTGCTATTGGTGTAAATTTTGATGTATCATCATAAAGTGCCAAATACAATGATGATGAAGGTAATGATGATAATGATATGGTATAACTATCATGGCAGGTATCATCTCTAGACAGCAAGCAGAATACCTCCTGTACCCCAAGGAACCAGGCTCCTTCTTAATAAGAGTCAGTGAACGCATCTGGGGGTATGCCCTCTCATTCCGGGACAAGGAACGTGCGAAGCACTTTCTGATAGATGCATCGGACGGCATTTACCGCTTCTTTGGCCAAGACCAGCGTGACCATTCATCCTTGGTGGACCTCATCAATTATCATAAGGTGAGTGGTTTCCATGGCAGCCCCTCTTACCATGACATTGTCAGTAAGATGGAGTCTCAGGATTTACCATATTGCATTGAAGCATTTGACCAGTTGTTTAATGAATGTTAATATTTGTATCACTATTGGTATATTTATTATTATTGCTATTATCATCATTATTGAAAGTGGTGTTATAAACTTTTGATCTCAATACACGATATTTAACTCTGGAATGATGAAGGCTGTAGTGTCAACAGCTGAAAATTCCGGAGGTAAATATCTTGTATTGAGATTAAAAGTTTATTTAACATCAATTTCAGTTGAATTTCCAATACAGATGAGCTTCTACTCTCATAATCATCATTATTATTATCATCATTACCTCCGCCAAGGTTATGTTTTTATTACTGTTGTTTTTTGCGCCCATGTGCAAAATAACTCAAAAAATTGGGAATGGATGTGGATGAAACTTGCAGGAAAGGTTGAGAATGACACAAGGAACAGATGATTAAATTTTTGGTAGTGATCCGGAAATTTTTATGGATTTTATGGAGGATTTTTTATATTCTTGGAGGTAGGGTCAATGAACTTGGGAGTCAAGCTGCGCATTTTTGAGGCTTTCATACGCGCACTAGAGTGCACACTCTAGTTTCTGCTCGAAGAAGTACGCCGTGCAGCTTGAAGTTGATGATGTAACAAAAAGCTTCTATACTGTGAAATCATACGATTTTCAGTATGCATATGTGTGGGTTGAAATCACTGATGTATATGGAAGAACAAGATCATTGGTGGAAATTAGCTGCTTGGCAGAAGTCTGCGCTCTGAGTCTGCGATCTGAGAGTGCTTTTCTCGTCTGCATTGTGAGAGTTGATATTAGTTTAATTGCTATCAATCCAGTATTATATTATATTGATTATAGTCAGTTTTATAAGCAGTTTTTATTATTAATATTGTGATTATTATGAGTTTGAGTAGTAGCAATAGTATCAACCCACATCGCTGCATGTGCTGTGGCAGTCAAAGTGACGCCTTCTCATTTTGTTTGTTTGTTGGTTTGTTTACCCCCAATCCCAGAAAGTGCCAATTTCTGTGATGGGGAGAGAGGTGTTGCTGACGCCGTGCGGCCAGGCTGCAGACAAGCCACCCGACTATGAGGAACTCTTCTCCAACCTCAAGAACCAGAACACAGCACTTTGACATCTGACCTTTGTAATGTTTGGCCGCCTTGGGGTGAATCCAAGGGAGTTGCTGTAGCAACGATGTTGCTTGCATATCTAGCATTTATCTTCCAGTGGAATTCCAAGTCTGCATCTTGCTACTAAATTAAAAATTGGTTGGATGGGTTGTGGGAAGCATTTTAACCAAGTTATGAATCTATATTGTCTTTTAGGAACCCACTGTGCATGATATTTCATATTGAAAGAAGAGGTGGTTTACTTGAAAGAACACGGTAGCCAGCGCCAAGCTGTGTTGCCACAGCTTACAAGGCAAAGACCAAGTTGCTTTGTTGACTGTGATTCTTCAGCAAATTGGAGGAATGGATTGCGATTTGAAGGATATCTCAAACTTTAAAAAATATTATGAAAATGATTATAACGTGCATCATGCCTTTTATTTTGTTGTAGTGCCCTTTGGTCAATCTGGTTCCTTACATGATGATGAAGACGCCAGAACTAAAGGGTGAAAAGGGTAATGGTCAGCATTCTGAAAACGGCATGGATGCAGGTCAGATAAATCATTTGTCATTCGTGATCAAATGTGTAAGAGTTTGATGTTGAATTTTTTATTATATTTTTCAGTGGAAAATGTGGTAGCATTGCTTGGGAAGCACCAAAAAGGTCTTTGCAATTAGAAATGACAACTCACATACAGGATTTTTATCACAGCGTTCATTACCAGGTACTGTAATGGCTGCAGACCATTGATGATATATTCAGATAAATGTCATAAGCATTAGAGAAAAAATCAAAGGAAATCTAATGTATGTTTGATGCATGGATACCAAATCCTTGCATGGTGTAAAGTAAAATTTTCACCTTTGTTCACTTAATGTCGTACATGGCTTGCAAAATGATGGGAGCTACCTTCATACAAATTGTAACTCACCATGCATTTACGCATGAAAGCATGTTGAGAAAGTGTAGCCACATCATATGAATGTATGTGCTACTAGCATTCCTGCCTGAGTAGTTGTGGCAGCATCACTTGTAACAGTCAACCAGAGGCACTAGTGTACAGCATGTGTAAGGGGTGAAGGTACCAACTACTAGGAGAATATACAAATATACCGTATATCTATTTTCTCCTCTACAAGGATCTTGAGACATTTTACTGCATGAGAATGTTGGATGTTCATATCAGGACTGGCATTTGACACCCAAAGGGGGTAGTCTGTTTCAGTTGCCTTTTTTATTACCAGTACTCATGTAAAAATTCCTTTAAAAAGTGTTTATTTCATACTTCTCCAGTTTTATACAGGGTAGATTTGTCACCAGTATAAGAATGATCTTCCATGGAACCCTGTTAGGTCCTCACAACATAGCAGATTTCACCTCATTTCCCCGAAATCTATTGACTTTCTTCATCTGAAAGTGCTTCCCTGTTTGAAAAATGTATGAGGAAGTAAGACAATTGCTATTTCTGATTAGGAGAACAATAGTGGACTGGGTTTTGTTGTTCTGAAATCAAGACACTGACATTTGCAGTAGGCAAGATGGTAGTAGGGTTGTATCTTATACTTGTGTATCATGGATATGAATTTGTATTTGCTGAGAAGTAACAGATGTATATTTGTTTTAATGTAGATATTTTTTTTTTCTTTGTGTATTCTTCATACAACTGGTTTTCTACTAAACTATGAAAATGAATGTCCAGGGTTATGGATTTTCATGGTAAGGGACACCCACCCTGAGAATTGGTGAATGGTTTGTGATGCAGCAAAGAATACATGTAGCAACTGGTATTCTTATCTTAAAAAGAGGATGTGCATGTATTTCCTATAAAGTTTGTATTTAATGCTTTTGATTATTAAACAGAAACATTCGCTTTGTTAATTATTTGAAGAGGTTCCATATCATCTGCACCAAATATCAGCAAAGTATTTTTCAAGGAGTTTTAGGCATCACATACACACATTCTTGAATTGACGGCACGTATTGAGAAATGAGATCCTGTCTTGAAAGCAGCTTTGGTCAGAGATTCACAGAGAAAATGTTCGAAAATGAATGATCACCTTGAATATAAAGATGACTTTTTGATTTTGGATATGTTGTAAGTAGGAGAGGAGGATATCCTGCATCATTTATTCCTTGAATGATGCAGATAATTTTGAGCGCATGCATACATGTTCACTTTTCATGTATACAAAATCTAGGATTTTAATCATATGCAAGGTCATACAACCGTAAAGAAAGTAGAGGCATTTCTGATGGCAGCATTGATAATTTGATTACATCTCTGTCCAGTGCTTTGCTGTGCTACAAAGAACTTGCTTTTAACTGAAATTTAAGATGTAAATTGTAATGCAAGTCTAATTGAATTACCAAATTTCATTTTCTTCAGTATACAATGATGAGTAGATTATGCAATGTGTATTTGATTGAAGAAACTTCTTCAGATAATACTCTTAGCCATGCATGGACAGTCTTGGGTCTTCACGTTGCAGTGGCCTTTAGGTTTCTTGGTATACATTGGGTTAAAGTCATGTGGAGCTGGGTCAGTGTAGAACAGAGTGCGAATGACTTCGGAATTAATCCTGAAGATGTATTTGAAATTGACAAATGTTTTACTCAGATTGTAATGATGCCAGCTTATGAAAATGGATGCATTATGCAAGCTGAAAACATAGTTCAGAGTACACAGAGAACGATCACAGCATGATGAAAATCACATTCACTCAATGAAATGTCTGCCAAGAAAGATAGAATGGCCACCAGCAAGCCGTCCACTCTGATGTCGCATAAATCAGAATGCGTGATTCTCATGCAATGTCTAGCAAATTTTGACTCCATTGTTTTGAGTGGATTCATGTTCATGTGGCGAGTCGCGATGTCCTATGTCTTCCTGGAATAAATCTGTACCCAAATTCCAAATTTATGAATGCTGCGTTACCATATCACTCTCATTGTATTCCCAATGTGGAATCTGATGAAGGCTTTCATTTCATCTATTCCAGTACTACAGCAATTCAGTACTTTAAGGTTCAAAGCAGTACTTAATAGGCACGGTGTACTCCTGATAGCACCGTTTTGTGCACCTGAATCATTCTAATCACACACCCAGTGTCAGATGTCAGTGTCGAACTTCACATTATCGAAGGTAATTTGTAAAATAAATGAATGTGACATGTGTAAGTTAATGTACATGTTCTTGCAATGCAATAGATGGTTCTGTCATAAATTCGTATTGATGTTTTCAAGTGTTGTGATGCCAAGTAAGTGTGAAGTGTTCAAAGCTTACAGTCATGCTTGAAATGGAATATGGCTGTTTGATTTAGCACTTCAGCAAATTGTTCACAAGTAAGATCCAAGGTTACATGAAGTTCAGGAGTGGACTGAAATGACGTTTTACCTCTGAAAATCTATTAAGCAACAGGAGTGAGTTCACAATATATTAGCCGATGTTAGTGGTTCCGTGATTTACAAATGTTGCCGTCTGGAGAACTCATATGATCTACGTCAAATGCCTTGTTTTGTTTTTACCCACACTTTAAAACAAGGCACAGCTCTTTCTCTTATGACTCTGAAAAGTATTAGTTCATTTCAGTTTTCATACAAGAAAACATTTTCATCTTTGGTTCAGTATGCCTCTGAACATTTGTCTTTCATCTTTTTTTATCTATAAATGAGCATAGCTTTCAGTTTGGCGAATACTTGCTTAATATGATTATTTGTGAATCAAGATAGTGATGAGTGAGTGATGATGAAAAATGCTACCTGACATGGCAGAAATATTTTTCCCCTTTTTTTCCACGAGCATTTTGTTGCAATATCACGGTACTATAAAGACAGTAAATAGAGAAACCTCAGTGGTGGAAAATCTATAATGAAGCAGGAAAGATCAAACTATGAAGTGATCTTTGATACAACTGTGTACATACAATATTGTGGGTGGAAAAAATGTGTCTACTTTAGTTTCTATTTATTGTTTTTGTTTGATTTATTTTGTGTGTTTTGTTGTGTAGTTCAGATGAACACAGCTTTTTCCTCGTCATTTCATGTCATAGCTTCATGTTGCCAGGGTCACGTTGGTAGTACATTCCACTTGTATTATATTGAAGTGTTGAAGCTAGACTAATCAGTTAAGACCATCATTCCATGGTGCCCCTCTCAGATACAGGCACACTATTACCACAAGAGCAGCAGGCTAGTCTACCAAAGGGCAAAGTTTGCACCCCCAGGGGTTGAAGGGAAGATCACAAAAAAGTTAAACTATTACATCAGCACTCTACCAACTTTGGGTGACAATTACTGAAGTAATTGACGGATCAAATTTGAGGAGAGAGAGTGATGACCTTCTGAAAATGTTTTGGATGTTGTATTTTGTAATACATTCTCCCAATCTTTGCAGATAAAGGAAAGGAAGAGTGAGATTTCTCTTAGTTTTCTCTGAATTCAACTTTAGGAGTTAATAGCCCATGATATGCACAGCAAGGATCGGTATACTAAAAGTGGTGTAGATTGACCAGTGTCTCCTAATGGACATGCATAAGGGTTTAAGCAGTTGTGGAGAAGCCTTTCTTAGAATGAATGTGAATGCATGCGAGTTGATTTAATATTGGCTGTACAACTGAAATCAGTCACAGCGCCCAAGTAGTGTTCTCATGCAGCATTTGTACACGACAACTTTGTGTGATATTTACATTGATATCAATTTACTAAATGTGGGGCATATATTGATATTCATGGTTGGTTTGCTAGGACTATATCATGCTTGTTGTAGGTATCTATTCATCTATCTATCATCTAGGTATTTTGTTACATTGATGTAGCGGCACCTTTCGAGAGAATAGAACATGCAGCCTTGCTCCTGATCTAATATATTATCTTATACTATTTGCTTTGTCTAAGTTCTTTTACTCTTCCTGCTGTCAATCTTTCATTCTTTCTCTCTCTTTTTCTCACACTCTGTCTCTCTCTCTCTCTCTTCTTTCTGTCTGTTTTAATATCTTCTACACAAGGGCCCGAATTCATGAAGGTGGTACAATTGAAACCATTGTTTAAACCATGGACAATTTGTATGGAGCGCCAAGTGTCGCATGGCCTATTTCGTTATGAAATCAGTCATGTTCGTTTCGTAACAAAATGATCATTTCGTCGATGTAATGAATTAGGCCATGCGACACTTGGGGCTCCATACAAATTGTCCATGGTTTACCCTATTCTAACTGGGCTATTTGAGACCAAGTTTTTACTGGGGGGGGGGTCAATTTGACCCCCCCTTCAGATCTCGGCCGCCGATCGCGCGATCGCCGCAAAATTTTGCCTGAAGATAGAGCCGGATGTCAACTACAAGATTACATGGTCATACAATAGAAAAATGTTGATTTCATATTTTTTGATAAATTAATTATGCAAATTAACGCATGAAATCATATATTCACCTATAACTCCATCAAAAAGACTGAAGGATTATTAAATTTTTATGTCAGAGTTCCTCAAGACACATCAAACAATTTTCTTGTAAAAAAATAGCGCAATCAAAATCATTTTCTTTTGTTTTTTATTGTTTTGTTAATTTCTTATGTATTTTATTGTTTTTTCGATCTTTTGTTTTCTATTGTTTTTTTGCCAAAATTTGTTGGAGGCACTTTTTCAAGCTTATCTACATTAGAATTGATTTATTTCAATGGTTAAAAGTTGAAATAATCTAATTTATATCAATTAAGCAAAAAAACACAGTTTGCATTGGATTTGCACACGAAATCATGAATTCGAGCGGTTTTCGGGTTGACATGCATATGCAAAACATTGCATAACTTCAGAACGGTGTACCCGGACGTCGCAAATTTGGTCTCAAAATATGCGGAAGACTTCAATGAAAAAATTCATGAAACGACGTGGCAAAATCTTTGCGCGTTGCGGAATCGTGGCGCGAAACGTCGAGGGGGGGGTCAATTTGACCCCCCCCCCCCCAGTTAGAATAGGGTTTTAAACCGTGGTTTCAATTGTACCACCTTTGTGAATTCGGCCCAAGGGAAATGATACCTGAAAACCAGCAGTACTAAGTGTAGTTTTCTGTTCTGTGATAATGAACAAATACCATGACAACTGGTGTATTCAATACAATTCCATAAGAGTTGGTTTGTTTGTAATATCTCTAAAAAGCCAAATTCACTTCCAGTCTAACTCTTGGATGTTGCTTAAAAAGAAGAAAGTGTACAATCACTGCACTGCATGTGGATATCATATCTCTAGAAGTCACATTCGCGATTCATTATGGAAATTTCTTGCTTGGTTCTTCTATGGTCATATATAAAATATATATACAGCTGTATATATATTTGTTATTATTATTTTTTTTTTTTTTGGGGGGGGGGCAGTTTGCGTAAGATGATAACACTGGTGGCGATAGAGATATTCTGCACATTTACTTCTCTTTATGCGAATAGTGTCATGGCAACCCGACAAACAATGCCAAATGATGTACTCTATGTATTGTGAGTCACCTCTTTCTTTGCCTTTCTCTGTTTTCAAGGTGATTTGTTAAAGGTAGTGGCCAATTGTCTCTGCCTCCAAAATAGCACACCAGCTTCAAGATTAACATGGTACTTGTGTAATTAGCATTCCAGTTTATAGTGCCTTGGATATGTATTTTCTGTCCGTGTTAGGCCACTATGATATATATATTTTTGAAATATGTGACATCCTTTCATAGTTCAAAGTGTTTTTTAAATGAATGTGAAAGATCAAAAGTGAATTATAATTACTCATTAAAGATGCAGCTTTTTTTTAAATGCAGATGTGTATATACATGTATGTGCTCAGCGATTAATGCTATGACGCCCACCTCATACTCATGATTGGCAGATTTTTTTTTCTCCATGGTTCATGTAGGATTACATTATTATTATTATCATTGTTATTATTATTATTATGCTGCACACTATACAAAGATGGTGGTATAACCCTTTGTTAGTATATAAAAAGTTATGGAAAAGCTTGTAATAGTTACAGTGCCTTGTATTCTGCACATTTGACCCAAATTTCTTTCTTCATTGTAAGATAGATGTCAGTTTGTTACATAAGTACAGTGTATGTCTATGTATCTTATGTACATTTTGATATATTCTATCATTACAAATACACACATTAAATGTGTTCTTTGTTACAAATAAGTGTGCATGATGTGTGGTATATAACACAGAAAGCAAAGTGTGTGATGAGAATGAGGCTGATGTCCCAAGTACTGATAACGCCAAGTACTGTCAAAGTGGACATTTTGGTGTGGGTAATTTTTTTTTCTTTTTTTTTTTGCACTCAGTCGGGTAAAATAAATTGCATGTTTTGAATTCAGTGGAATCAGATAATCAACATATTGTGACATATGAGGAGCAACAATATTTGCGTGGTTTATTTTCACACTTGTTTCATGTTGCGTGACATGTGTGAAAATTTCCACCTTTACAGTATAAATTGAGTCTCTACACTTCTCCACCCATAGCGAATTTTTGAGATTATTGAGTGTATTCCCCACACAGTGACACAAGCTAGAATGCTCCACCTACATAAATACATGGGCCCCACAAACTTTACATTCACACCCATGAATACCAACAAAACATTCCTCTAATATCTATTTCATGCGCATGACAAATATTTTAAGTTCCGAACACCTCCACACTGGTGATCTTGCCTTTATTTGGATTTCACAAAAGCAATAAAAGCAAAACAATTCTGAATACATACAACATGTATCATCACTTTGCAGTAGTTGCAGTTAATACCAGCTTGGTTAGTACAAAATACCTCTCAAATGCATGTAAAGTGAGCCAGGAGCTTGCAAGCTAACATGCTGAAGACTATGTATGTACTGGTCTTTTATGGATCTAACCGTTAATACTGTTAAATGGTACGTGTCAATAGTTAAGATTTGTATGCACCTCTAGTCCTGATACTAAGGATTATTCTCACTTAAACAAAATAAAGTCCTAGTGATTATTGTCAAAGTCCTGGATTAGCATAAGTAGCAATAAACATGGAAGCAAATTTCGTTGAATAGATTAGAAATGCTCCCTTTGTGGTTCAGATGAGTCGGCTCTCCACGGTAAAATACAGTGAGATTGTAGATCTTTAAGACAGGACACCAACTTGTTCTGTCACATCCTGTGAAACAAGGTGTTTCTTAACAACAATAATTGCAAGCATGTCTGATATTATCTTGGAATTCTTTTAGAATAGTATAATTCTCCCCTTCTATCTCAAATGACTCTCATGTAAAGTCATGATTTATGATAAGAATCAGAGCTAGATGTATGGCCAACTCACAACTTCACAGAGCTTCTGAACTGTACCTGGATATCCATGAATGTGTGATGATTTCAACCGACAATATTTACCTGCTCTCCTGCACATAGCAGTCATAACACTTGAACTCTCTGAACAACCTCAACGCATGTACACATTATCCTCAGTAAATACAGACTTTTCATATCTATTTATACGATATAAATAATAACAAGGATAAGTCAAAATGATTGAGACAGCATAACCATAACCAATAGCCAAAAATCCAAAAGGACGGACATACACCACGTTCTACCTGATGTCACATTGATATAAATGAAAAGGGGGGGGGGGGAGCATGGGCTACTGGAAGCACCATTGTGCCTCATAGACTCTATGACCCCCGCTTTGACAGATCCCTAGATTTACCTTTATATGCCCCCGTAGAAAACAAACCCTTGAGAGACAGTGTTCATAGTGTCCATGAAAAAAAGAAGAAAAGCAAAAATATGCATTGACCTTTTCTTCAGATGCCAAAATTTCACTCATTACTGCTAACTCCTGGTCCTGCAGGTAAACGTACAATGAAATACACCCTCTGTTTTTTAAATTCAACAAAATACAAACAAACCTCGGGTTGCCTATACATTTGATATTAATGATATTAATGCGCTTAGAAACGTCAGTATGAAGCGCCATATAAATGCAATTATTATTATTATTATTATTATTAATGAGAGATATGACAAGTGGTTGTACCTTCTAATGTAATAACCATATGAAAATGCTACTTAAGGGCAGCACAAAAAAGTTAAACTATCATTTTTTCCATGTCAGGACAGTCAAAAGGGTTGTGGATGACATCTGCAAGGCATTCCATGTCTCCTTTATGGATACAGTCTCTTTCAAGACTGAAAGGACTTTATGCAGCGTACCCTGGCATTAACATCAAAACCAAACAAGAATGGTCTAACTCATGTGGTAAGATATCAACAAGCATGTCTCGACAGAAAACTCTATAGGCAGTGTTATCTTCAAATGGGCGTAATATTTTCCCCCCAATATCCGCCACTGATGAGCAGATATTGGGAGAGCATGTAAAGGAGAATTATTTACCAGCTGAATCAACAAGACTGGGACTGACTGGGACTCTGTGGCTCCAATAGTTTTGACGACTCTGGCCATGGATGTTTGCAACAACCAGAAGAGAGGGAATTGCAAGCTTTGTCTGTCTCGGGATCTCGTTTGCAGACTGGAGGACAATTTCAAAGCCTATACTAAAAACAAAGCTGGTGTTCATACAGTCCAGCAAGATACATCAGCAGGATATTACGTTTGGAGTGAATGTTTTAGATGAACATTTTCTTCTCTGGTGAAAAACAAAACAAAAGGAAAACATCACTGAATGACTGCAATTGATATACTGCATAGCTGTTGGGCTGCAACTGGCTGATCTTTAAATTCAAATTACAATCGGCATAGCTAGCCAACTTCACATATTTGCAAACATTGTCTGACACCAGCACTAGGAAGATTTCAGTTTGTTGATATAGCACACCAGAGAAGTTTTCGGTGAGACAGTGTTACCATCATGTCTCTACACATCTCACATGTACTTGGCGCAGTGGATGCACTGCTCTGTCAAATTACATGAATAGATATATCTTCTCTCCCTATTCAAACTGAAAATAAAAAAAGAAGAATCAAAAGGACAACTATGCAGAAAAGTTTATCCATCTATGTATAAATGAGTCCCATGACACATCCAAGTATCCCCACAAGTAGTCTAGAAACATGTTGCAAATCAAGTTTTGCATAAAATATACTCTGGAAGCTACAACTCTTCATTCAAATTGCATTAGTCTATAAAGATTCTAAAGGAAAAAACTAAAATAACAGAGGAAAACAAAGAAAAAAAAAATGACAACTCATTGTCCTTAATGAAGCAGTGCATTAAAATATCACGCCAGAAAGTGGACACAAATATTGCAGTAGAGTATATGACGTCAGAGATGCCACAGTTGACGTAGAACGTGCAGGCAAAGAAATTATGAAAATGTACTTTCTTGCATTCTTATACATATCATGTGTGACCACATGAAATTTGGTGTGGATATTGTAAGGGTAAAAGATTAAAATGATATTCTCAGTGGTGTCTATGTAGACAAAATGGTATATGAATGTAAGTAGCCTTACCAGAATATTCATTTGTCTAGCAATTCTTGCACAGTGCCACTAGTCTTATACCAGTGGGCTTGTAAATTATTGCCATATAAAGTGAAATGATAATTGTCTTTAAATAAAAAAAAAATTCAGCCTCTAATCAGGACTATCAACTATAAATATCACATGCTAAGTCAGTTTCCATATTGACTAACCCCAAGTTAAGCAATACGTACTGATGGAATTTTGCTGTTTTCCCTCAGTGAATGAAGCATAAGACCACAAGGTGAAAGCATTCATGGCAAAGATTACCAGTAATACATTTCAGTGCTTTCGTCAAGTGAAAGAGTGCAATGAAAGGGGTGACTAGTTCATAACGATTATGCATGCTGTTAACTAACAACCTGAAAGAAAAGCCCACTCTGACACAAAATGCCTTTCCTGAGTAGATTGCTCTTTTTCGTGCAAACTGTCATGGCATTCCTTGATTGAATACCAAATTTAGCTAATATGAAGGTCCACAAATAAAGCTCAATTCTGAAATAGCACATACATCTTCTTGAAAGCAAGATTAATTACACGTAGATAACCCTTCACCAAGAGAGTGCTCATAGGAACAGAGTAACTAAATATCAACAAAGCGTAGGAATTTCATTCAACTGCATATGCATGTAATATCATTTGAGACTGCACACATCATGACAAACATAGTGAGGTGTTTGTTACGTAGATAGATAGAAATTTCAGCAAAGTTTTACTCTGAAATAACATGTAAAAATATGATGCATACAACTATATACAACCATCTAACTTTTCAAAGAATACACCTCCCTCTATTTACACTGTGTGTTGAATCATCCTGGTGCTATTTGCGTTCTATGTGATTTTACGCCATATTCTGGATGAAAATGATTAACGAGAAATTTTCTTGTTTTCTCCAGCTGAATCACAAGTCATAGCAGCACTAATTAACCATTAAAAATGCTTCATGTGTCAAAATTATACTTGACTGATAATGTGTACTTCATTAGTCATTATTCAGAATAGAGTCCAGTATTAAAAAAAAAAAAATATGAATGTCTTTTCACGAAGTGAGAGTCACGTTGCAGAACTGCCAAGAATAAGATACATGTATGTATGTACATATATAGGCAAGTGACAATTTCAGGTAGTAACAAACCATTCAGCAGCCTGTGAATATATGGCAACAAGAATTATATGAACATTATATAAAATGCTGGTTAGGTGTTGCTTGATGACTCATTCATCAAATGGTCAAATCTCTCACAGCCAGGACTTTTTCTCGCAAAACAAATATGCGAGCACTTTGGTAGGGGGTGGGGGCATTCAACTCTTCATGATGGCAACCGTTGGCTTGTCAGCCAATAGGAAACCTCACTTCTCTCTCGTTCTCACTCTGCAAGATCTTCCTGAAACTGGTAAAGACCCTCGTTCCTTCGTTCTTTCTTTGAAACGTAGGTAGACTTTAACCCTTCCATGGTAGCTGATTCTCATGGCGAGGCCATCCTGTTGTAATTTGTTTTAAAAAAAAAAGAATTGAGCTGCAATCAGACCAAAACGCTGACTTCGTAACTGCACCACGCGTGGAAGTTAAGCGACATTGCCCCCAGAGTGGGTACAGATCTCAACGTGCTGCATCACATGGAAGTTGCAAGTCTCTTCATCCCAGTGACAAACATTGTTCAGGTGGGATATATCAAAGGGTTCATCAATTCATCCATGTGACGCACAACAAGGCTGTATGTGACAACCTTTAAAAAACAAAAATAAACAACAATGCTGTAAGGCTCGGAAGCTCCAATCATTATCCTCTTGCACATTCATCATCACTTCTCATGTGGTCTTTCTGGCCTGCAAAAAAAAAATTGTTCGCACAGCCTTCGTGTCGCGTCGATTGCAATTTTTCCATTTGTTGGCTCAAAAGTACGTTCTCAATTCACACATCTGGTCCGGGGATCCAGGACTACAGAAGTGGACGGTCCTAAACAGCCGGAAGATTGTGGTCCGTGGAGGAGAAAGAGGCGTTGGCGTTGAACCCATGACCTGCAGGCTCGGAGTGATTGGCAATTTGAGGCATTGTGGTGTGATGACTCTTCTTGGTCTTTAGCTTCTTATCCTGCCGCTCTGTTGACTTGGCTGCAGAGAAAATAAATGGACAATGTTATCACATCACTCGATGGTATCAAATCCAAAATTCTACTTTACAATACATGTAAGATAAACTTCATTGACAAAGGCTTCCAAATATGCATAACGTGTCACTCCAACATAAAAGCAAGAATGGGCATTCAATGGCCACCAACATTCTACAGGATCTGTTGCATATATTCTGTATAAGTTTACATAACATTACAAGAGAGACAAAAATACTCTCCATATCTATGATTCATTTTGAGCAGGAAGATAATTTGAGTCAAGCCTCACACACAGCAAAGCGTATCTACTAAGGGGAAAAATATGTGACAACCTATACAACACCCAAACATAGCAATGCTATCATTCACATAAAGTATCTAAAGATATAATCCCATGTGACTAATTGCACACCTGTGACAACATTTTTATTAACCTGTTACAAGAGTATTTTTCACAGGCATTCAGCATTCAGTTTCATTTCTTTATTTGATGGTGATCCATCCAATATGAAATATTTGGATTTCTGCTCACTGTGTGATCAATCAATCAGTAAATCTCCATATTTTGAAAATACACATTTGCCACTGTATCTTACACAAGCTTTTAGACTAATTTTCACATCACTGATTTTGATTGTGCTTTGCAAGCCTATTTCGACAATGTCTTTCACTAAAAGATGCTTCAGCATGGATGCATTCGACAAGCTAGAAACCTCTGCAAAATAAAGTCAGTATTGGTTGCTGTCATAAAATGATTACAATTTGTGTTGCACAAGCTCCTTGGATTGTATGAGGCACCTGTACGCGTGCGCCCTTGACTGAGGTCAAGAGGCTATGCCAAGTGCATGTATTGTGTGAAGAAGAGGAATCAATCTTTTTGGCAAGGGACCCAAAACTGACAAACATAATTGTCTCATTTTTCTGACAGTTGTCTACAATACAATGGTCCCTGATGTTGGTGTGCACAACCAAAAACCAACCAACCAACAAACAAAGAAACAAACAAACAAACAAACAAACAAACGTCACTTACCGTCTCGTCCTGCTAGGTTTGGCAAGTGAGTGACCTCTCGTTCGCCCTCCCGAGGAGAAGTATTGGCCGCATCCTTTTTCGACTTGCGCTGACTGGACATCATGACATCAAACTGCAGCGTCTTCTCATGGATCATGGTCTTGTCACTGCCAGAGTTGCCAACCTTCTTGTAGTAAGAGTTGTTGGACTTCTTCGTCATCTTCTCATTGGGTCTGTGGCAGAATTTTTTTGGGAAAAAAATGATTGATTATCCGCTCTTTTCCATGCTGCCTGCTTTCCTCTTTGAAAGATCTGCGATCATTGATTTAAGAAGCTACAAAACATGCATGCGAGTGATTACAATTTCATTTTAACACAATATATGCATGAAACAAACATGTCAGCATTCTCTATTCCAAAATGATTTTGTTGGTTGTATAATGAAGCATCAATGACCTCCTGTAGGCATATGCTGTTTTTCTGTATGAAAATTTGTGTTCTTTTTGTCTATTTTTGTCTTTTTTTCTGTTTATTAATTATTATTATTATTTCTTTTTTTTTGGTGTCACCAGCCCTATTTCTCTTCTGCAGTCTTTCACAAGTAGCACAGACAGTTAAGACACCAGCAAATACTGCAAGCAAAGGAGTGTCTTGCAGTAAGTGACTGAAACAAACAAGTCATGCATCATATATCACTTACCTTAGAGGTGGAGGACCAGCCATGTTGCTGGAGGAGAAATTGGACTTGTTGGAGGTGATGTTGCCCATGGTGAGGTTAATGGTGGTTTGGGTGGGGCTGGCACCTTGTGAGGCGTGGTTGGTGGGGCCATTGTGACCCCCTATGTGCGAGGGAAGCTTGTTGGTGGAGCAAATCGGTAGGATGGGCTCGGCAGCTGAGGTGTTTGGAGTAGATTTCTTCTCAGATGTCAAGGGGGTGTTAATCTGAGGGGAAAATGTCAGCGAAAATAAAGGTCACATTCTAAGTGGAGATACTGGGAAATATCGGCCAAAACAAACTGATAGGTGCATACTAATTCACTACTTCTCACAAATGACTGCAAGGATCTCCATTATAGCCACACACAAAGGATACCATTACGTTCTTTATACTCAACATTACAAAATTACTGACAGAATGCATCATCACTAAGAAACTAGAAAACTCTACCATCGTGTACCATATTGCATGAACTTCATAGGATTATGGCATCAGCACTTTCTTATCGCTTTCTTGAAAGAGAGTAGACAGTACTTTTTCTAGCTTTACGATGAGTTTATTATATATTCATTTGTAGCTCTTACACTCAATGCAGGAAATGCATGACATTCACCAACTGTCAATACGGAGTGCCTTTCTTAGCTAGTTATTATCACAAGAATAAAGATGGTTTACTGTATCTTTAAAATTCACCCTAGTGAGCTCACCTTTTTGACATCTTGTGAACTGCTTTCTTGCTGGGCATCTTTGGGGGACGACGTCTTCTTGACCTTCTCTGATTCAGAGTGTCGCTTTCTTGACTTCTCCTTTTCCCTCTCTCTGTCAATCTTCTCGTGACTTGATTGCTGTCAAGTTAAGAAAAACTTTACATTAAAACATAATTCATTCTCCCATTTACCCCTTTAAAAAGAAAATTGACGCTACCATAAAAATTGGAATTAAAATACAATTACAGCAAATCAAATCTAGAGCTAATTTTCTTCACATGAGGATCATGCTCTCAGGAGAAAAATATGAATTATTTGATAAGCATGGCAGGCAGCTGATGCATTATTACAAAAGCTGGTTTATAAATGAATACACACAAGCTCCAGTTCCTAAAAATGTAGACATGAGTGAAAACAGCCACTCAAATGAAGGTCTCATGACATAAAAAAAAAAAAAAAAAAAAACATCAGACCTGTCTGCACATGATTGTTTCAAAGGACAAGTCTATTACATTAACAATATATGAGTGCCATCATAAGTGAGGTAAAAATCTACTTTACTGTGTACTGCTGCATGTTTTTTTTTTTTTTTTTAATTTTTGCTTTTGTTTTTGTTTTTTTGGGGGGCAAAATAAGCAATGAAATTACCATCCTTTGAGCATAATTACTGGCAATTCCAGTTTTTACATTGGGGAAAAGCATACAAGGTAATTAAAAGAATATGGCTGCAATGATTTGAATGTACCACAGTATCTCTTTAATGGAAAATGTTTTGTCGTTTATTTCTTCGTAATATCACTGGATTTTATTTTTTCAAATAGTACTAATGTAACATGGCCAGATGGCTTGTACAAGTAATGACCAGTCTTTCTCACTGAATACAGCCAATGCTAATTAAGCACCCTCCCATGATCCTCCTATGGATCCTGAATAAATTGGAAACTGCAAAACAATCTTTTCCTCTTTCTGTTCCTCACACCAAGTCTGCATCCTTCCTGCTATCACCAACCTTTTTACTTCTGTGCTTTCCCCTCTTCTCTTCATCCCCCTTCTCATCTCCCAGGAGTGACTTGAGGAGTGGGTTGTTCTCAAACTCCTTCTGCACTTTCAAGCTCAGCTCACTGGGGAAGTTGTCGCAGAAGCCGTCCTTCTTGAAGAACTCGTGCTTCAGGAATTGTGTGCATGTCGGTCTGTGGTCCGGATCCAGGTGTAAACAGCTCTGTGCAAGTGAAAAACATAGGGTGTTAAAATCCTCTGCCAATCAAGAACATGTAACTTTAATATCTTTTCATTAATTTTCCTGACTCAAAGAGACTTCCTAAGATTCAGGGAGTCAAAATCCATTCTGTGATGTGAAGAAAGAGAAGGGGAAGCCTGCTGTAACAGGAGATGACCAATATCAAAAGGACAATCAGCCATAACAAATGCATTGAACAGTCTGAAAATGCTCGAGTACGGTACTGTCTACATATCAAAGTATCACTAAAAGTGTGGGTGTGGGTGCATGTATGTGTATACATGTATGCGCAGAGATAAGGAAAATGTCGTGATTGAAATTGCCAATGCTGTCAGTGTTGAGTTTTGCAAAATTGTTTCAAAACACCCCTGTTTAAATTTCTGCTGATCTGTGCATGAACATAAAACTCCCAAAATCTCACTGACCTCACCCATAATTCTAAACTGTAGAATACCGCTATGTACGACAAGTTATCATTTTTATACATGTACAGGGGTGGATCCAGGAATTCTGGAAAGGGGGGGAGGGGGCGCGAAAAAAACAAATAAAGGGGGGAGGGGCGGTGCACTCGCACTCTTTCATTTTTTTAACATTTCTTTTATCTAAATATTTCAACCAAAAAAAAGGGAGGTGCACGCCCAGTGCACCCCCTCCTGGATCCGCCATTAATGTATATTCTTCATCCGCACGGTGACAAGGTATAGCCACTAATTACAACTGTAATTCAATGCTACAAATGATTTCACCTGTGAGGTTCAGTCCACCCAAAAGTTTTGAGGCTGGGCATTCATCTTACCTTCATCATTGAGATGGAGAGTCCAGAGAGTGTGGGGAATCTCTTCTCAAGGGGCTCCACATTCTTCACCTCTGGAAGACGCATGCCGACAAATAACGGATTCATCAGGAAGATCTCCTTGTGTCTCTGTATTAGTGTACCTAAGAATCAAACAACCATAGGCATACCATTACCTTCAAAATGCTGTGGTGAACTCAAGGAGATGGGCTGGATTGTGTCAGACACCTTAATCCTGCCTAAATTTTGATTCTACCAGTATATGTATCTGACATACAGACAGCATTCCGGTTTGCCGTTCATTCGTACATGGCATTCATCCTACACAGAACAGTTTTATAAATTAATGTAAATTGATTTTTATAGAAGTGCATGCTGCAAATTACTCACTTTGACTATGCCTACATCAGAGGCAAATAGCCCAACTATGTATTTTTAACAGAACATATTCCATACACTGTAAAAGTGGATATTTTCGCACAAGTAATTTTTCACGCTCGGCCAGGTAAGATAAGTTTCACATGTTTTTGATTTTGCAGGATCAAGACATGAACTACTGGAAAATATAGCAAGCAAAAATATTCAGATGCTTTTATTTTTGCGCTGGCTGCTGGTTTTGCAAAATGTGTGAAAATTTCAACACCATAAAAATCACAGATTTAGATGTTTCCAGGTTCACTTTTGCCTGCTAAGAGTGGAAATGCAAGTGTCAGCCATCATCCACTGGCATACGTAGAAGATTACTACTGATGTATTATTTAATGTCATCAATATTAGGGCATGTATTTGTAAGCTACAAACATCACATATCATGACATTAATTGAAGACATCAGCATCCTGTCTTGTACATACATGTAACTTGTATTTTTCTGGGTGTTGCCATGTTCACATTGACCATATTTTGCCCAAAATCCAATAATTTTTCTCTTCTGTATCTCCTTATTCATAGAAGATGTAATGTTGTAAGTGATGGCATGAGTAGTGGCTAAAGAGTAGAATTAAGGAATTTGATATTGACTCAATGTTCCTGAACCTCAGTTCTTTTGCCTTTCTCAACATATTTTTACCACATTTTTTAGCTTGATGACCTTCAGTGAGAAATTTGAAATTAAGTACATTAAGTGCAAAGTTTAAAAATGGATTGATGGATGAACAGACAACTGAAGTACACAAATTTTGGGAGAACTTGGTGTAGCGGCATTAAAAGAAATACAAGAAAAGATAAGGTCATGTACATGTTCTATGATAAAAGTTTCAAGCTTTAGGCCAGGCACGGAAATTGCCCTTCCAAAGAAAGTATGTCCACTCCCCTTAGTCCCATGCCCATGTTCTCTTGCAGTTTACAATGCATCCCTTCACTTACCAAAGCAGCGAATGATGTGGTACAGCTGATCAATGTCACTATCACCTGGAAACAAAGGTTCGCCAGTCAGCATCTCTGCTTGCAGACATCCAACAGCCCACAAGTCTATTGCTCTGCACCACAAATGAACAAATATGATTTCAAAGGTTAATGGATGTCGTTACATGCCTTATTTTCAGTATGATAGCCCAAGACTATTTGTTGCAGAGACAAGGAAATATGTAATGACTACAGAGAATTCTAATGGCCAAGCGATCATCAGAGAGGTCAATTTTACATATACAAATGTCAACTATACTCATCTGTTTGCAAAGGGGGGCTTATTATGTATGCATGATTAGTTTGTGCATGAGCCTACGCCTGCAGGCTACGAGTGACCGCACTCAATCCTATCATTACTCATAAGATACATAATCATATCAATGTCTTTCTTCCTTTGTGATGCTTCAACAAATTAGATATTAGCAACTGCATGGAATAAAAGGCAAGTATTTACTGCTTTATCATTTTGACCATAGTACAAGTCCTTGAATTCATCTTGACTATAGTACAAGTCCTTGAAATGTGTTGATTCCATTTGACATGATATGACCTGAAGCAGAGTTAGAGGGTACAGAATGGTTGTGAGAATTAACCTAGGTCAAGGATATGCACTTTGACTCTCACAGTTGTCAATACAAATATACTGATAAATCATGTTCTGATATACATACACTATAGCCATTGCAATTTTGATAATTTACCAGGTTTGGAAGTCATGAACGATACCGATAGTTTCAACTATGAATACATATCAACACTGAGTCATTGTACATAATGATTCATTATTCAACTGCAAATTAAAAAAAAAAAAGAAGAAGAAGAAATTAATCTCTTATGTCCATACACTAGATGGAAATTAGCTGGCTAGGAAGACTCTTCAATGAAACCGTATTAACAATAGTTGGGAAGGGAATGACTTCATAATGAATTTGATGTAATCTTTCCCTCAATACCACATGTGGTCACTTTGATACTATACCTGTCTTTGAGTAAAGACATCAAAGACTTACTTTCCATACTTGGTGTCCCCAACAAGAAGCTCCGGTGCTCTGTACCACCTTGTCGCCACATAGTCGGTGTAGATCTCACCAGGTCCAGCTATCGTCCGGGCAAAGCCAAAGTCACATAGCTTCACCACCCTGGACTTGGACACCAGGATGTTTTCAGGCTTTATATCCCTGTGGATAATCTGCAACATTACAAGAATAACATACTATCATTACACAAAAGAATATCATTTATTGAAGGAAGTAGAAAATACTTTATTTCATACTTTATTTTATTGATATATCAAAATTATGAAACAATGAGGAAGATCACAGATAGTTCTGCACACTAACAGAAATAAGGGCAATCAAGGTATACATGTAGGAAGTAGAAACTGATTAAAACATAATTAGAACTTCTACAAAACTCACACAATTTACCTATGGTATTCCCTACAGAAACATGCGATGTGATGAATTTTACAGTAAGATGTTTCAATTTCATGACTATGATTTTAAGTAGATAAGCGCTAATAACAATTTTGTTGCAACACACTACCTACGTAGCTACTACTGGGTAGGCAGCCTACTTGCACTCATTGTTTCACCAATATCTGGCCAAATCGCTTATCTGGGAGGGCGCCCCCACATGGCCAGATAACAGAGGTCGAAAGCTACTCATAATTCTTCTGCTGCGACACCAACTTTTAAGCATCTGGCTATGTTAAAACTCCAGTGCCTACATGTACATTATAAGATGCCATAATTCACCATCAAATTTCTTGTTCATATACTGTATGTTGCTCTCAGTATCACATCACTGCCCCATCAGCCTCTTTCAAACTGTCTTGATTCTTAAACACAACTGATGTCTGTCTTTGGGAACGGGCATCTCCCATTCACCAACCTTTCATACAATCTTTGGTCCACTCTCACAAACCTTTTGCACTTAGGTGAGATCATCTCTTGAGTAAATACTTGTTTTGCTTGAAAGGACAAAAGTGCCCTAATTGTGAGGATACCTCTGTGTGTTTACAATAGCATAGTATGCTACTGTAACCATGGTAGGGTCCTCAACAGCACTCTGTATCTCGCCTTTTAGACATTGGTCTAGAAGTGGCCAAAACGTTAAGACATAGAGCAGAAGGTCTCCTTTATGCTTTCACCTATCACAAGCAGTGCAGCAAACTTTTCTGGACAATCTGCTACTTTGCCATTCATATAGTTCATACATGTATTAAAGCTAATGTGGTAGGGAGGGAATGAGTGACATCCTACAATTGTAACTGCATGGATGAATTGAATTTGGAACTCAATTTGTAACTGAATTGGATGTAGACATCCTTCACTACACATCACATGAACACACAATATTTCTCAAATGGGAGATTTACAATGTGTAATCCTCACATGCAACAAGCAAGAATCACTTTCTTGGGAGTATGGGTGTTGTTTAATGGTATCTGTAATTCGCAATAAAATCTCTACAGCAAAGAAGGAAGTCTGATGCATAGAATATGAAAGGTACATCTGACATAAATCAGAGATCAAATTTGACAGAAATTCTTTTTTTTTTTTTTTCTGTACAAAGTCACTGCTATGAGAACTCTGGGAAAATTAGATGCAGAAGATTGCTTTCCTTATTGCAGTCATGTCACAGTAAGAAAAAATCCAGGGAAGACTTGTAAGCCCACGATATCATTACCCTCATCTTATTTGCACACGTGACTGATATTACTTATCTGGAAAACACAGTACAATCAAGCATTTTAAAACACTTTTTATCACACATTTGATGAAACTTCTTTAGTTCCATTTTCAATACGGACTGGTTTTCATTTAAAGGAAGGATGCACTTACATTGTTGTGGTGGCAGAATTCAATTCCTTTCAGCACCTGCCACATGTACTTGCGAACAAGATCCTCATCGAGGCCCATTGGGTACTTCTCTAACTCATCCAGCACCGTGTGGTCAACAAACTCGAAGACAAGGTAGAGTCGCTTCTTCCGTCGGAAAACTTCTATGAGGTTGACTAAGTTTTCATGCCGGAGTTGCTAGATAAAGCATAAAAAGACAAAATACATTGCTCAATATGTGTAATACCGCATAAGATTTTATAATCCTGTGGGTTTTGCATTTGAATTTTGCAAGTTGCAACAAGCATGTGTCTTCAACAGCCCACAAGAATGTTGTCATCTACCTGTGCGGTGCAAACAGTTGCCTTGATATACACGAAAACAAATATCTTATGCAATCATTCCTCAGGCACAGGTACATTGCACTACTATGTTTTGATCCATCATCAGCTTCATACAGATGTTCACCATTGTTGAAAGTCACAATGACTGTGGATAGTTACCACAGCAGACACTGACTTGCACGCTTATATTTGATTTGTACTCTTTTGGCATGAGAAATAGCAAATTACCGTACCGGTAATGTACTTTTTTCAAGCCTCTTTACAAGCTAAGTCCCAGATTCACTTGTACTTTTACAGCACCAAATGATGGGAAAATGTGGTACATTTAGCTAGATACATGTATATACATGTGTGCACCATATTTGTCTTGTACAATCTTAAAAGCTGCATTTCATCTTCAAAAATGGGAGGGGGGGGGGGGGTTTCTATGTCAAATAGGGTGAATGAGATATGGGACGGAGGGACAGACAGATAATCCAAAACATAAATGGCTATAAACGTGTATGGCACCTTTCCAGGTGGAGGCATAAATCAGTACACTAGCAAGACTCAGACTGACCAGTGTCCCTGCTGGACTTCCACATATTTTTGGTTTCATCAATCTTTACAAGACATTCTCCAAGTGATATCCCCAAAATAATAATATAATTAATTGGTAATTTATCTGAAAGATAAGAATAGTCACGTAGGTCTGAGATCAACTGCTGTATTTGTCTTGGCACCAAATGTGTGAAAACGCATAATGCATATCAGCATGTGTTTGCATTGTGCATGTGATATACTCATACTTTGTCCTGCCCCATAGTGTATGCCTCCGTTACCAGGGAGTCACTGCACACAAATCCAATCAGACACAGACATGATCATTACTTTACTTTGCAGAGAAAGCCCTCTACTTCTCACCAAAGAATTCTGATAAAATTGACACACCTGAAGGGTATCAATGATATGCAATCTCTTTTTGTTTGTAAAAAAACATTTAAGATTTTGGGCCCACGACGATGTCACAATTTGATAAAAACTTAAACTTGGTTACTGGCAGTTATGAGACATCTGAAATGTACGGCTTCATAGAAAAGCTGCATATAAATGTAACCTGTCATGATTTTGTCCTCATCACGAATGAAAGACATTTTCTTTTCTTTTTTTTTTCACAAAACAACTGATTATCTCATTGACTTGCTATTTAAATCAACTGTGTGCAAAAAAGCAATGTCAGTACCAGTGTATACACTGGCCAGTGGAATCGCAATGATAAAGAGAATAAAATGCAATTTGTTAGCTATACAGAAGTTCTAATGGCTCTTGCATGATGTTGAAAAAAGTTGAAAACATAATCACAAGCTTCATTGCATACCTATAGACAAACTTATTGGCATTTAATTGACAATTACGCATTTGTCTGTGGTAGGCAATGCCATACTCCTAATGCAGTGCATATTCCCTCTACTCTTGGGGGTGCACTTGAAGGTCTCACACCAGTAAATAAAATGGACTGGCTCAAGATCTATCCCTTTGTCATACCAAATATTCACTGAAATAACATGGGGAAATGTTTATAAAAGTGAGACAATAGGCATTTTCACATCAACCCGATGTTTCGAAATAGCGCGCTATTTTCTGACTTGGGAAATTTTCCCGATAGCGAAATAGCGCGCTATTTGATTATATGAACACAAATTAGCACACTAATTGTATCGCTCTGATCGAGAAAATTTCTTGACTCCAACTTGGGAAATTTCTGAAATAGCGGGATAGTAGCGCGCTATTTGATAATGTGAAAACGACTCGAGAAATTAGCGCGATGAATCCCATCAAGCCTAGCGTGTGTGACCCGATCGATCGAGACACACTGCACACAAATCATGAGGAATTTTTGAGAGGGCACACACATTACTGATGCTGTTTGCACGTACTCAGCTGTCGAATTAGCTATTTTAAAATTTTAAACTATTCAGGCTACCCCCTCTTCGGGCTGATGTGAATAAGAAATGAAACAGCGCTCTAATTCGCAATCGCGGAAATATTTCGAGCCTGGATTTTTATCGGGCTGATGTGAAAACGCCTATACAGTACAAGCCTCATAAGAACTTCATTTATAAAACATGGGTGAATGTCTGAGCTACAAAACACACTTTATTTGGAGGCTGGGCATGCTTTCTTTTAAATTCAGGGGGACTCATTTTGCTTTGGCAGAGATTCAGAAATCACATGAAATTTATGAGTGGTAAAAGCATGGTCTCTCAGCAGAGTTTGAGCTGAAAACCCCAAGTTGCAAATTGTAGGACTTAACTGAATCAAGTCGGTTTGTTTGAAATATGAAACAGGAAAGACATTAAATCTTTCATGCATTTCATAAATTGTTAAAAATCTTGTATCTTTAGAAACAAATGTGTATACATGGAGAAATAATTTGTGTGAAACCTTTTACCTTAACCTTGCTGAATGGTGTGAATTGTCGCACAGTTTAAATGAAAATGAATAAATAAATAAATAAATAAATAAATAAATAAATAAATAAATAAATAAATAAATAAATAAATAAATAAATTAATTAATTAATAAAAAATCATGGAGAGATTTGGGAACAAAGACACTGCTATACGCTGCAAATTGTATATCTAGAAGGTAACACATACACCTGTAGGCCTACAGAATTTGCACAATAACCATTGTGCTTGTGACGACTGTTAAATGTTCCTGAACATATTATTGTTCCATACTTCTAATGTATCATCAAGTCAAAGGTGCTTTCACTGCCTAACAAAGTAACTTTGCTGTTACAATCTGCTGTTGACATTGACAAACACCACCTCACCTCATTTTCGACATACATTTTAACTATCAAATCAATGTGGCTTGCATGATGTACTGAATTGTCCACTGAATCAATAATGATCAAACAGGCTTAATTGTGGTTTTTAAGCTAAACCCCTTGTGTGAAGGCTACAGCCACAAAAAGCCATGTCTTATCTGTCACTTTCGAAAGGCCACAGGAGCATGCGGACAAACCATTGATATTCCATGTCTATGTGTAGGTACATGTCAAGAAAACAGAGTTGTCCGTTGCTGGAAACAGCCCAAGGAAAATCAATAGCTGAGCGGGAAGGGGCTTTGGTTACGTGAATAGAAGTCACCCTTACAATACAGTGATGCTATTGATTGGAGGAGAGGGGAGACAAAAGATTGATGCACCTCTCACTGGGTGTGCTATGATAACAGACCGTTATAAACAACTAGTTAATGGTTACAGATACCAAAACACTAGAAATATAAAAAAAAAAATCATGTCTGTTCCCTCACACAGATGGACATAGAAAAAAAGATACTACTATATTTCAAGGCAACTGAAGCTTTCAAACTACTTTTGATAACTTTACTTAAACACCCTCTGCACTTAAATTATGCATCGCAGACATGTGACTGCCAAATATAGACTGACCTGCAATCACAGTGCATATGTAATATGTTGCCATGGCTACGGCTAAATTCCCAAACAACTGTGAATTGAGATCTTTTAAGGAGACAATAATGAGGAAGTTCTGCCAGGTGCATCAGGCAGATGATACTTCCTCACAGTATTATCTCCGCATCATAAAAACTGGTGCAATATTGAGTCTTTGGAATGAAACAAGGCGAGTTCTATTACAGGCCACGTGATTGATGGGCAGTGTGGTGGGCTCTCTAGCTATTTAAATATCACTAGGTTATTCTTGCTACTGTTGTGATTATGTGCTATGCCATCGTACAATTTAAATTGAGGACACAGTTGTAATATTCCCCTGCAAAGTTAGCTATTCCTCACAGGGAGATGTTAAAAAATGGGAACCTGGAATAAATTCTGGCAAATTTTATAACATTATTGCTTAAATTCATCAGCGCATGATGATTATGATTAAATGTATGCACATTACCTACTTACCATGGCAGCTACTGTACCGGTACCAGTGAAGAACAATCCCCATCCCTCTTTTCCAATAAACTCATTTGATTCATTATGCTGCCATTTGGTTTATAAAATGTGACTGTTTCTTTGATATCAAGTAATGCTACTCTACCAACATTGATATGGACACCTTTGTTGCCTGTAGGGCCCATGCCTTGTGAAAATTTTCTAGCTGTTGTAACTTTTTTAAAACAGTGACTTTTGACCTTGACTTTTGACCTTGACCTTTTGCTATTATCATTTCATACAACTGTCTTTTCATTTTTACCCTTTCTGCCAAATCATGTTACCACTTGACACTTCTAGAAGACATTACAACTGACTTATGACCCTCAATAAATCTGTAAGGCAAATTTAGCAAACATCAAATAGCATACAGTACCTGGGCCAGGTTAAAAAAAAAAAAAATATATATATATATATATATATATATGGAACCATTTTCCTTAAATAATTTGAACAACATGTGGAACAGACAGATACATGGACAACCCAAACACATATTGCCCTCAGACACTCTACACAGTGAAGGCGTGAAAACTGAGCAAATTAAGTGCCTAATATCATTTTAAAGAAGGACTGCTAGCACAATTCATGGAATAATGAAATAATTGGTTTCGCAAACTTTGCATTGTATGCTTGGTGTCACAAGCGCGCGATTCCATGATATGCAGTGATATGCCTTCCATGGACCACAATATTTGTTTCAAACAGAGAGCCTAGCACAGCGCCATTGCATAATGTCATGACACTCTTTTTTTTTTTTTTTTTTGATATCCGCAACTTTTGTTCTTCCTGTCTATAAAAGTACATTCTTGCACTCAGTCTAGAAATGATTCTGCAGTAAGTTTATTGAAAAGTTTAAGCTTTGAACTTCAACCTATGGTGTATGAATTATGACATCCTGTAACTTTTCTCTATTATTGTGAGGTTCTTATATTAGAGGTTCTTATATTGATAGCTTATAGGGTTTTGTGAACGTGATATTCATACCTATGATGCAAAATAGAGGAACACTTCAGTCTTGAACTAAAGATAAAGATTTTGCTCTCATCCACTGGATAATTCTAAGCTAAAGTTTCACAATGTTTACATATTGCTTGAACTAAGCTTTCCTGGATGTTAAAGATCCACAGAACATCATTTTGAGTGGTTTTGTTTTGTTAAGTTTGTTTGTTTGTTGATTTGTTTTTTGCTCATGTACTATATAGGCTATGTACACTGTATATAAATATACACATGTACACTTGAAAAATGGTCTGTCAAACACAAATCCATTTACATCAAGACCACAACTATTGTGGCAACACTTGGTAGAGGCAGAAATAAAATAAAAGGAAAGGATAGGAATATCACGTACAATTCATATACTAAACTATGGCAAAGTCTAAAGTGCACAAAGAAAATGGATCTCTAGTTGTTATTGTTTTTTTAAGCACACCATGCAACAAAGGTTTTCCTTCACCCTGTTGACAAGTGAGTGCTCAGCAATAAACTCACTGCATGGGAAAAGAAGCTTATCATTTCAGGACTGCTTCCACAATGGTCTCTATTTTTCTGTTCTTAAGGGGCAGTTTGGGGGTCTGCGTACAATGTGTGATTTGTATGGACGCATATGGGGACATCTTTGGTAGGCATCATAGACCTGTGTATCACTGCCCTCATCTTGAACTAATGTTTTGAAACTCTTAGCAGAAAGGGTCAAATTGGTAAGTTTTGCGGACTAGGTCAAGATTGCATGACAACTGTCTTTACTGGGTGCGTTCGAGCACTCAAAAACGATCCAAAGTGAACTGTACCATGCTATGCTATATTTATAGAGTTTGAATGCTCTGTTCAGAAAGTGAACCTCATGAGTTATCTTTAGAGGGGTCACACATTTTGTAGCATTAGAGGGTCATTCACCTGGTGCACTTAACCCATTGAGGACGAGTCCCAAGCATACTCGAGCAAGTGTCTTTGGGAAATGTGTGTTGTAGCAAACTCAGTCCGTCCTCAACAGGTAAACTATTTACAGACCCCCCAAACAAAGAGACTGAACTCTTTGCATTTGACGCAGGTTACGCACATTCTTCACATCCCATGCGAACTTTTGCCGCAAAACTGGAAGTGGTCCACTTTTGACTTGGTTCAGTTCAGTATGGTACATTTTAGACAGTTTATCATGTCTGGCGTAGGTTCGGTACGGTCCAGTTTGCTTTATACAAGAGTGCTCAAACACACCCTTTGTATTCTTCAAAACAGAATTAACAGATTGTAAATAATAGCTAACTCTCTCAGCAACAGAAAACTGCACATCAAATGAATCTCAGTGTTATGGGAAAAAAAAAACACCAGTAAACTTATTCCTATACTGTGTGTTATAACACACCATTGACTTGTTATCAGCTGGGGCATGCGGGCCAATTCTTATCACATTCACATGATTTGCTTGTTTTGAATAACATACACTCTCCAAAAGTATTCTGTACATATCCTCAGAATATGTTTGTATCTCTTTGACAAGATGAAATCATAACATGTATTGTAGAGCCTAACACAAAAAAACAATGTTTGGGGAAAAAAAAGTTAAAATATACAGTGTACACACTTGTTTACACATTTCAATAATAATATGTGCTCCAACGTTTAAATTTACAATGCAATCTGTAAACTGCATATTAACTTATTTGAGAAGGCAAATGGATTTGTTTTCATTTTCAAATGAACTGATACTGCTGTTCAGTTCTCACAGAATAAAATGATACCTTACTCACACTGTCCAGTGCTACACTGCATAATGTTCAAATTACCGGTAGGATTGTCAAAAAAATGGCATTTCAAGCAGAAGCAGTAAGCTTAGAACTGCAACTAAATTTCTGAATGCCCTGTTCCCAATTCTAATCCATGGAGTAATTCCATATCAATAAAAAAAAAGTGTCTGAAATGATAATTGCACAGAAAAGAGAGCAGTAAACAGCATTAATATTTTTTTAATATATTGTTTTCTTTTGCTCTGATGTTTTGTACTAGGTACAATGTATATCTTTAGAATATAAGTTGGTATGTTAGATATCTATATGAATATTCTTTTGTTGTTGTTATTTAGCAGAATGATGAAGGATGGTGTGTAATATACTTTTGGTAAAATGTGGTAATATTTTGTGCAATATATTTACATTTGACTATGATTTTTTGATGCAGATGTTATGTATGACAGTTAAATGTTTTATTTAATCTGAATGTACATATGTCATTGTAATGTATTTTAGCTTTCAGGCTGCGAGTTTTCAAGTTTTTTATCCAATAGACCATTCTAATAATAATAATAATAATAATATATTTTGTTTTCAGTAATGTAAAATATTTCCATGTACATAGAATCTTATGAAGCACCTGCGAGTAGCTGTACACTCACCAGCTGAACCTCTTGTCCAACATACTGTATATTAGGATATGTACATCTGTTTAAGTTTTGTTTCACATTCATGTCATTTTTCTTTATCTTTATACTAATATTCTGAAATTGTCAAGTCTGACATCTTCACAAATCTTAGTATCAATGTGAAAAAAAAATTATGCATTAAATAGAATTTTTAGAGTAATGTATTTCTTTGCATACTGCATACTTTAGCACATAACAATAATTTTGTCTCCATAAAAGATGAGGGAGAATATTCACCTATTCATGTACCACAATGTGTATATTAGTGGATTGTTCTACAATTGTACTTCGTGGGTGATATTCTTGTGGTCGCTTAGGATGCTTTGGGATGATGAAAGCCATTCAATCTGTTAGAGAGATTTTATGACCCCTTGCCACTTGCCTAAGAACTGGGCGTGGGCATTGTTCAATCTAACTGACTATAATGACATGCTGATCTTCAAACGATATGAGCCACTGATAGAAGCCACTATGCAAGGGATATCAATAGTTCTTTTGTGGTCGTGTACAACTGCAATGCATGAACAATGCACGGTGGAACAGATATCATCTGTGTCACAAATTAGGATTACACTTGGCCACAGATTGCATCTGATGTTAGAAATGGGATCAATACACCCATGAATATCAAATTTTCTAAGCAAAGGCAATGTCCCTACTGATGACAGTGAGGAAAGCACATACAAAATGCACAATTTCAGGCAATCTACATGTACATTTTGAAAACCTGAGTACAGTACACAGCTTAAGCCTGGGTAGAGAAAGAGAGAAAGAAAGAATTTAAGATGCACGATTTCAAGGTGATAGCGTACAATGTAGCTGGCTTTAAGGTGGAGTACCAAACCCACTCTGTAATCTTATAATCTGTGGCTAAGCTTTCAACAGCTCATTCATTCACTGTGATGTTATTAGTCCACAAATTTGTAAATGTACACATCACTAAATATTTCTTGATTAGAGTAATCTGAGTTATACATTTATGAAGTTCAGGTTTCCCACTCCCCCTCCATCTTCAAATAAGACTTCCCTCATGAATTGGAATGAGCACTTTTGCACATGAAATCTGTGGTCTACCATATCGCCATGTGTATGTACATACAATGTATGTACTCTGCACGTGCGGTCAAAACTTCCTTTGAACAACACATTAGTGGGACAATTTGTCTTTATGTCTTTAAATTCTGAAATTAGATTTTTACCATATTACTGATATGATGCAGGGAATAATTTTCCAACTCAAATTTGATTACCAATTTCAGCTGATGAACAATATTTCACATGGTATCCTGTATACTTCTATGGAAGAAAACTGCTACACAAAAGATAGCTTGAGTAGCAGTGGTGTAAAAGCGCATAGCAAATTGCGATGCGATACCAGGAAAATTATTCCCTGATGATGCAAGTTTAAAGGAGGCCAACTTATTACAAATCACATCTTGGGAAAAACCTACACAAGATGATACCATACATTCAGGACAACATTAACAGCCCATATTACATGAGCAATAATACATCATGCACAAGCTTAGTGAGAGACTGAGCGGCGCATACCTTTAACATGCGAACCTCTCGCATAGCGATCTTTTTCACCATCTTGTCATCTTCTCCTTCCAGAAACTTCTTGATGGCTACCACCTGATTGGTCTCCTTGTGCCGACATTTCAGCACCTGGCCATAGCTCCCCTCTCCGACCAGGCCAAAGCTTTCATATTTCTCCATTGCCGTGGCCGGACCCTTCATTGGGAGCTATGGGCCGACCTGTGCAAGTTACCTGTACGTGGTGAGAGAAAAGTCAAGTGAGCCAACAATAAGGAATAGTGTAATAAGCCTAAAGAAAAATATTGAGTGCCATTCCACTTTGACTAGCTGAGATTTATCATATTGCCAAATCATTTAAATGACCTTTCTTGTTTTCTAACTAATTTGACATAATCTTCACAAGGATTAGACAAAAAGAATACCTGAAATCACATACCAATACCAAATTGTGACAAATGAATAAATCACTGGTCATTTGGTGGGGTGTGTGGCATTTACCCAGAGTACATGTATCTTCTTGACAGTGTGTAGCATGGCTCATCAAAATCATACCCATTCTGTAGTGCATGGGAACACTTTGGTTGTACAAGGTTTTACATTCTGAAGTCATGAGGATCATGCCTAGTAAGTCATTTTCTTTCTTTTTTTTATTCAGTGAGAAACATAACAAAATCTGATGGGTAGAGGATAAACTCACAATGAAAATAAGAAGATAAAGTCATACCACAGTATTCTAGGCTCTGGAAATATGAGATAAATGTACCTACGTAAATAGATACAACTATTTAAATTCTGATAATGTCAACCATCTACATGTGTACTGTGAGCAATGTTCTTACATCCTACATTCAAGAAACTCTGTTTCCTAGTTACAATGATTTCCATTTCATTCAAATAGTTTCTGTCATTTCTCCTTGCCTTTCTAATCTTGTCACAAATGTCAGTCTGTGAAGTGTCAGTCACGGCAAATGTTTCTATGAACATCTATCTTTGTAGTTGTGCTTCCAACTTCATACACACACACACACACACACACACACACACTTTTTTTGTTGTATATTCTTTGTTTGAATTTCATTCAATATCAGGTCCGTGTTAACAATGAAATCAATGTAAACAATTCTAATATAATAAGAAATATAGTACAAACAATTCTGAAAATTTTGGTCTGTTTGGTTAGTTTTCAGAGAATTTGCATGCAATATGATCTGCACAAATTTAGCACCAGTTTACCATGTATGGTTGGACCTACTACTAATCGACCGCCTAATGTTTATTTGCTTGATAAGAATATTTAACACTGAAATTCACGTAAAAAAACTTGACCTACGTGATTGAGAAAATCCAGCTCTATCAAATGCCGTTTTTCCCTTTTCGATTCGAAGTTTCAGTGCAAAAATATCGCCGACGAACTTGCGTGGCCTCGTTTCAGCTCCCCGCGGTAAATCGCGTTATTAGGATCGACCGCTGTTTTTGCATTGACAATGCACGCAAACCGAGTTGTATTGAACACCGTGTTGTACGAAGCTTTTTAGAAGCCTTTTAGAAACTTCCATAGACATTACATTGTGCTGTCATTACGATTCGGTGAAAATATTCATTCGAAATTTTGTCCTTGATTAAAACCATTAATGAACAGTGAATTATCGCGTTTTCCCACACCATCCTCATCTACATTCAAAGCCAATCCATTTTTATGTGCTTTGCGCGCAGAGAAGTGCGTACTAAGTGTTCAGTGCGCGAATTATACACGGTCGGTTTCAATAAGGGTGGTCAATATGTAGTAGGGCTACCATATGTAGTACTGTATGTGTATCAAATTACTCAGGAAACAGGCAGACTGTGAGAAAAATGGAGTACAATCAAACACATGAACATTTGTGACTAGACAAGAAAAGTAAAAAGGTGGTGAGAATGGACTGAAAACTATTGCAAGAAAATTAACTTGTTGAAAAAAGGAGAAAATTAATATACCATAAAGGTAAATTTCCTTCATGATGGTGGTGGGATGTAAATCGCATGTTAATAAGGCTGTATTCAGCCACTTGGGCTGTGTTAATGTTAGTGTAGTGTGGATACATTACAACGCAACGAACAAGTTACAACCACACGTGCACACATGTGTGGTTGGATGGTAAGACACGTGTGTGACTGTATGATACACTGTCTTTTTATTTTATGAAATTTTAACACATGAGAAAAAACAAATAGGCTCTATAGATCAGAAACTTTCATAGTACTGTTAATAACTGAAGTAAGCTGGAAAGGTAAAGACTGGTGTCCAATGAACAGGGTCAGGGATGAAGCAGGAACTTTATTTACCAGTCAAAAAATTTGCTGCAAACTTACCGCCCAGCAGTTGATGGAGAGTGCAGATTCACTCTTTCAACACAAAAGACTCCTTTGGCTTTGATACAATGTAGTAAGACAGTTCTGCATTTCCTCTTTTTGCAACCCTTCATCGTTACATCTTTGGTTTATTCTGGTGTTGTACTGCTCATGACTCTTGTCCTCATCGTTGATACATGTGGATGTGCTTCTTCAGAGAGGAGGGTAGGCACCGCGACCGATTCTTTCGTTGTTCAGGCGACGGATCGACTAGCCCTAGAATTTCGAGCTAAATGCTGCTAAAAACAAGATAGTGGAATGGACGATCACTTCACCATTTTATTGCCATAGTTTGTGGTTTGTATACCTGGTGTGCTGTAAACTAAAGGGGATCTAACAACTGCTGGAAAAGTATTATGATCAAACGTAAATGAAGACTCCCAGTAGCCTACTACGACAAGAGCAAGAGGTTGCGAAAGTAGAAGCCAACCTGCAAGTAGAACGCGACGCTACGCTACGTTACGCGGCACTTGTCCGGCTGAGAGTATGCACTAACAGTTTGTTACGTGGAATTGACGGCATTGACGATGGACAATATTTTTCAGCATCTCACCTGCGAACACTGTATACTGTCATATTTCTGATGTCCCTAGAAACGTCTGACAGACTTCTTCAATCACGGGTAGATGGGCACAATGTTGCAAGTCAGAATCTATTTACTCTACTACGACCATCACACTCGTCCTGTGTGCACTAACGATCTATTGTACACATTACTTGTGTACACACCAAGGCCATAGACAGGCTAGGCAACAACGCAAACCGATTCGTTGGTGATGGTCTGCATGCGGTATGCCCCCGCTGAGTTCAGGGTAGTAGAATCTACTCGGATGTACTGGTTCAACACACGCACACACATTCGTACGCACCATACCTCGGGCATACATCGGACGACGTGCACTGCGTAGTGGGTCAATGCAGTGCGGTCATACTCTCACTTCAATGCACTACGCACCGTGTTGCTACGGGTAACAGACATCAATGGGATGTTACGAGGACTCGATGAAAGAACGTGTCGTCCTCGCGGCAGAGACTTACTTCGGAACAAACTAATTTCTGACAAAAGCACCGACCTCAACAGGTGTTTTAACAATTTAAAAAAAAAATCAAACAATTAACTGACAACACTGATATAAAACTGTCCGAAGCATCTTGACTGTATATACTTCACACTGCCATTTTCAGCAGGAAAATGCAGGTGAAATTCTGATTTTGATGTCTACATAGGCAAAGTGCAAATAGGTCACCTCGTACGGTGGACGTTGATAGGATTAGGATACCGATTCGGATGAATGAAGGCATGAGATTTCCTTTTCATCGACGAGAGATGCGTCCAAGTGGACCGTAAAGTGCATGACATAATGTTTTGAATAGTAGCCAAAGTTTGCCAACAACATAACGCTCTTACAGTGAAGATCCGATTGCGCGACCAAAAAGCTTAGGTCTTCTTAGATTACAGACAGCTACCCGTAGGGCCTCCAGAGACTCACCAAGGAGGTTCAAGAGATGAAATTCCAACTGGCTGTAGTTATTCAAACAGTTTTCATTTTTCTATAGATGCATAAAATAATTCGACAGGTGCATTAATTTTGTGCCTTTGATAACCGGGGTTCGTTAAGGCCGTCTCACTAGACGTTTTCACATCAGCCCGATGTTTCGAAATACACGCGCTATTTTCTGACTTGGGAAATTAACCCGATCACGAAATAGCGCGCTATTTGATAATGTGAATACAAATTAGCGCGCTAATTGATCGAGAAAATGTCTCGAGTCCCACTCGGGAAATTTCCGCCTGAAATAGCAAGATAATTAATGCGAACTAGCGCGCTATTTAAATGTTCGGGCTGATGTGAAAACGCCTAATAGGCGTTTTCACAACAGCCCGATGTTTCGAAATAGCGCGCTATTTTCTGACTTTGGAAATAGCGCGCTATTTGATATTGTGAATACAAATTAGCGCGCTATTTGATTGAGAAAATGTCTCGAATCCCACTCGGGAAATTTCCGAAATAGCAAGATAATTACTGCGAACTAGTGCGCTATTTTAGGGCTGATGTGAATAGGAAATGAAATTGCGCGCTAATTTGCGATCGCGAAGAACACGCTCGAGCTTGGATTTTTATCGGGCTAATGTGAAAACGCCTTCTGAGCAATTTCATAGAAGATTTTTTTTTTAACTCCTAATATAATGTCGGCTATATTTTGTTGTAATGAAATGAAATTTCACTTCATGATAAAGAATATGAAATAGAAGTCAATTCCGTCCAAAAATATGTGCAAAAGTGTAAATCTGAGCTGTATGTTGTGAGAGTATTTGTAATTTTACCCTCGTCCTGAAAAGCTGGTTTTATCACTTTTCCGATTAATTTCATCAAATGAAACTAAAATGGTATTATCTACAAGTAGAGATCTTTATGAATTGATATGTCAGATAAGTGCACTGACATGTTTTTGTACAGTCGAGTAATTTTTATTTACCCCAAACATATATATTATTTACAATCATAGGATTCTGTCAATGCAGAAAATATCAGAAGTTGACATATCACTGCAGTTTACAGAAACTCTGATAATCAGTTACAAAGTTATATATTTACAAAGTTCTGAAAATTACTAGAAATACTAGGAGTAGGCCCTATTCATCCGCAACAGGGGTGGGTTGGCATACTGTTGTTGGTACAATACTTGGTAGGGGAAAAGGTCAGACACAAGGTGGCGCTGTTCATATTTTGCAATAATTTTTACGAAGCTCTGCTTGCGCATCGTATTTGGTGACAAGCCCGAGTTTGGTTTTTAAATCTCAATGTGCCCCGAAATCACGCGTTATATAAATTTTACAACGAAAATAAACGGAAAAATGAATGTGGCTTGAAGGTCGGTTTGTTTTCGTTTTCTCTTTCAGTGGAGAGTTTGACTGCAGACAAATTCCATAGCGTATAGGCAAAACAAGAATATTGTTATATTTTGATAAAATCGACGTACAGTGATAAAACTACGGAACTTTTTCATTATTTATAGAAACTGTGACATTAGTTGCAACAACGATGTTAATTCAACAAGGAGATGTTATTACTCCACATATCTACCATTGATCTGCAGACAAATCTAACTTATTTGATACGAGATAGATTATTAAAATTTAATCCTATCGCAGCAATGATGACTTTAGAAAGGGACTGAAGAGGCTGATATATCGAGCAGACGACAAAGGAAGGCGTTTGTTTAACTTCATTGCAAGGGATATCGTAATTGTTGTTACAATGATGAATTTCCAATTGTGGTTTTGACCAATACCATACTCTCATTGTGAAACTCATGAATTCCATAACTTTCTCATTCGTCTGAGTTGATTAATCTTCTCGACTGGTCCCTACGGTGGATTTTTCTCAATTAGACCTCTTGGTCTCACTCCTCCCTTCACACATTCACGCAAACATACACGCAAACACACGTTTTTCAATGATACAGCTGTGATAGTTATTTCATTTCCATTTAAATAAAATGAGTACAGTAATCTAAACTGTACTTTCTGTACAAAATAAAGTGTTCACACAATTTACACACACACACACACACACACACACACATGCACCTGCAAGCTGACATGCAAGACAAAATGAAATGCACTACAAAAACACCACTGGTGTCATGCCATATATTCTCAACATTTATTACAAAACAAGAATCTCAATCATTTCAATCACATCAGTGCACTAGAGTTGCAACAATACACATAATTTTTCCCGAACACCATATGAAACTAGTGATGCTTACTCTCAAATATTGCCATACAGAAAACGATACATTCTGCAAGCAAGTACCAAAGCCTCGTTTTCCCTTCTAGTATATGCTACAGGCATTGGATCTTTGATTTAAAACTGTTCACATCTTTGGGGTAACCAGTACGCCAAGGTCCTCAAGAAAAAAAGGGAAAAAGTATTACTCTTTTTGTCTTCTCAGTATTGTGCAAGCCTGGGGCAGGCAATGGATGAGAAAGTGAGTTTTTTTTTTTTCTGACTTGTTAGACCAGCTCGCGAAATAAGGTATTGCTTATGTATGAGAAATTTTACTATTATTTTTCACTTTGCATATGAATGAACTGTATACTGGAGTTTACAACATATTGCATATCATAACATGATGTGAACCAAGATTTATTTATTTATTTTTTTTTTTTGGGGGGGGGGGGAAAGCCTCTTATATGAAAAAGCAGAACATTCCAAGTCACCAATAAAACAAAATTATATAGATTCTTTAGAGACATTGTATTAAGTTTCAGGATTTTTATGATGCTTTTTCCCCAGAGAAGCTGATAGCATATTCATTTGACACAAAAATAGAAGATAATTGCTGCACATTTTGTAGTCAGGGAAAAAAAAAAATACTGTAGGGATTTCACTGCACTATATTTGTTAAATCACCAACCACCATACCAGCCAGAAGCCCTTAAGAATTAATCTGCAAAACATGGGTTCATTTCACATAAATGTGCATAGAAAAGTTCAGATGTCCTTTGAGATACATTAGTGCATTTTGCTAATTCATTAGTCTATACACAGTTTGTTGTACGGTTGCAAAATGTGATCACATATTCCATGTAAGCAATTAGACTGCTTTAAAGCCTTGTATTCAAGAACACTAAATATTCAATGCATCTACTAAACATTAATCTAAAAGAAACCAAGATGCACAAAATCAGGATAATCTTTCTCAGATCAGTGGGGATGGATTTAACTGAATTAAACTCAACTACATGTAGTGATAATTACATAGATATAAAGTATTAGTACAGCTTGAATAGTTTCTGTTAAATAATAATAATTAAAAAAATGCTACACTACTATGACTGATCAACCAAATGAAAATAATCAGAAAAAAAAAAGATACAGGGCATCATACTGGACTCAATCCACAGATTACTACGCATTTTTTTTTCTTCATTTGCCAACATCATCGACCACACACGCTACAAGTGAGTACATAACTGTAAAACCAGAAATTTTTGCATGCATGAAACTTTCACGAATATCCCAAGCCAAGATCTACGAAACTAAAATGCATGCAAAAAAATCTTGATAACACTACAATTGTATATGCATTAAATGCCAATGGTAATTCGTGAACATTTCATGTAGTGAAAAAGCAGTTGGCTTCAATTTTGAGAAAATTTCATGCAGCGAATATTTCTGGTTTTCCAGTATTCAAAAAGCATGTTCCCCCCAGAAGTTTGTACATTTAAACTGTCTTCAAAAATTAAAAAAACAGAAAAAAAAAATATCAAACAAACAGCACAGTAAACAAACTGATGCAACTGTTTCAAGTAAATTATACAGATGATGTATAATGTGGTATGTGCTCTCATGCATACACATTGACAACGCTGACATTGGAAAAGCACAAACTGTACAAGCACAAAATAGATTTTTTCACACAATCACAATTTTAGATAGTTAAAATAAGGGAATCAAACCGTGACACAAACAATTTACGTGATAGAAAATACATCTTAGTCTCCATGTTTTATCTGTAATCGATATGAATTATACACTACAAAATTGTAATATGCAAATTCATTTGCCTTTGAATGTCTTGCATTCAGTGGCCAAACACAACTTGCTATAATTTTTAATTGTCATGCATGTTCTGCAACATGTTAATACCAATGATTCACAGCATGTAGCATTTCAGTATGCATGTCCTCAAAGTAACTTTTGTGACAATTGTGCGATAGATTTGATACAGCCAAAAATGTATGTTTTACTAATAGGTTTGCTGCATCTTTTATCAATTATATTGCGGGTCAGTAAAGAATTTTGCATCCCCTCGGTACAGACCATGGTTGCGTAGGACTTTGGACTTTTGGGCATGATCCCGAAGCAAGTCTTTAAGAAGCTGGTCCTTCTCTTCCTGGTCCATCTTTGCAATCATTTCATCGTGCCAATTCCGCTCGGACAACAGACGCTGAATATTCCTGGAAAATGGGATGCCAGCCACATGGGTTGGTTTGGATGGGAGGGATAGGGTTTAGGGGAATAGGGTCGTAACAGCAGGGAAAGGGAAAAGTAACAAGGTAGGGTAAAGGCATATGGGTACAATGGAAGAGTAAATGCCCAAAGCCACTTCATCCTATCAACTTGTATTAAGTGTATTATGTTATAGTTCTTGGACACATAGTAAAAACTTATTGTCATGCTTTAGTAGGGCAGTAAAACGGATGCATACAATGCATCCATTTTGCTGCCCTACTAAAAACATTAGCACAAACAGAAGTCTGGACAAAAGAGTAAAACAGAAACTTTACATAATATCACATCACTAATGTACTCTCTGTGAATGCCATGGAATGATCCTTCAGAAATAAGATTTGATGTTGAATCCTTGCCTTACAAGTAATAGACACAGCAGATAAAGATAACAAAACAGCACAAATAGTAGCAGAACACTGTTTATTTCATGACACTTAGAATTGCAAAAGACAATGAGTTAAGAGTTAGTGTCTACAATTGCACATGGTCAGACAGACTAACATTATGGCACTGAGTTGAAAGTTAAGACATGAAAGACATGGAATATAACCTTCCCAATACAGTAATAACAATACCACTATAGTCTCTTTGGCTTAAAAATAACTATGTTCATTATATCATTGAACATTTTGTTGTTTGCTTTAGGATGAAGAAGTGATGCCATAACTTGAAGCCTTCTATGCACACTAATAAGATATCTTGGTGAAATGTACACAATGGTCCTTTGATGTACTGATGGACCAGTGTATTCTTTAATATTTCACCAAATATCCACAGTCTATCCAACTAGCTGACAAAGAAGTTGCTTTTGACACATTTTGTGCTCTGTGGCATAATTTAGTAACAGCTGGTCAATATTTTGCCCAGCACAGATATCCATATTTCCAGATGGATCAGGTACTGCATAAGCTAGTCCTGGAACTGGACGGTCAGTGTTCTGTGTCCTTGCTGATAATGGAAGGTTTTATCGGATGGTTCACTGGATATGATGGAAAAGGTGACAACAAACATGAGAAAGGAAAGAAAGGAAGAGAAATGAGTGAGAATTAATGAGGTTAGGAACAAGATGAAGAAGAAAGGAAATGAGTGGGAGAGAGGTGGGGGAGATAAAGTGCATTTGAATAATGTGAAATTTCCAGTTGGCATTAAACTACACAGATAGAGAGATAGAAAGAAAACTGGAAAAATATAAACCACTTGTGTGGCATATTTAGGAATAGGAGGAACACATGACAGATGTAGATGAAAGAATAATAGCATAAAAGAGCAAAGTAGAAAATGACACACGGCCATTCAAAGTGTGAAAGGCTGACAAAGTGGCCTGTATGAGACAACATCAGAGAGAAACCTATTTCAGTGCTACTGGTATTTCTAGTTTTATGATTATCTATTGTGTCTTGCAAGGATGTTGACAAATGGCTGAATATGAGAATGACCAAGAAGTACATTTTGTGCTCTTCTGCAAGTACATTAATGTTTATAGTAAAGCATAGTATTAAATCAATAACTTTTTATTTGTCTTGGGGAAGGGCAAGATAGTAAATATACAGAGATGCTGCACATGAAATATAAAACTCAACTGAATGGAACACTTCAAGCATGGAAGAATTTAAAATGTATATATATATATATATATATATATATATATTTCTACCTTTTTCATTAGAATTCTTTTTTTTTTTTAATTTCAATTTGAAGCATGACTTAAGACCACAAGAAACCATCAAAAGTTAAAGACTATCAGACGAACAATTAGAAAATGAGGTTTCGTGAAAGTTTTGGAACTTTTAGCGCCTTGCATCATCTTCCTACAAATACACACTTGTAACTTATTTAGTGACATTACACATGTGTACACTTTTGCTATATTGGCCTGCTGTATACTTTGTATGTGTATGTGAGATTATTGACATTTGAGAGTTATGATAAATGTTGTTCTCAGGGACAAACTATCCTTTACTCTTTATGGATGTTGATTATAAATGTGTACTTCTGACTTACCTTTCTCTTTCTGAGTAGGAATGCTGAATTCCTTCTCTGTCTCGCTGCTTCACCTGTTCAGCCAGTTGTCTTCTTCTCTCATGCATGGCTTGTTCACTCTGCAGCTTAGCTCTTGCTGCATCATGTGCATTTGCTTCATCTTCTTGTCGCTGAGATAGACACAGAGATGCGATTGACGATCAGTCAGTATGGTAAGGATTGCTATCATGTGTGTATGGTCAAAACTACATTGCACAAAGATTTTGAAAATATTGAACACAGTGCTTACATTTAATCAATTATGTGTGCTAATTTTATGCAGACACATAACAAGAACACGCAAATTGAAACAACAGAATTACTTTTCAAATTACATTGCTTTTACAGTACATAGGCATGACAGAAAATACTGAACTGTCAAGAAATCACAATGCTGAAGGAAGTAAATCACATGATTTTGTGTTTCACCTTCATATTTGACTGAGATCAGCTCATGCAGTCAATGTTTGACAAACTGAACTGCTGTCACATTTGTGAAAGTTATTCATGTTAGCTTGTTCCCTTTAATCAGCCATTTCCTCTCCTGTCTATATGGGATACAGGAATATATCAGGTTTCATTTAGAATTACAAAGTCTTTAAAGCTAGGATGATAGAAACTCTCTACAACAGGCAGTATACTGTGATAGTCATGTCACACATACATGTATTTTGTACTCTTGTTGTTGTTACAGGTACTTTTTTATGACAGAGCCAGAGCGTCACTGACACAAACACTGATGACTGACTGACAAAGATTATCACTAGATCTGGGCCCTAACATGGGATTGAATAACCAACAGTTAGAGAGCTAGACCGTCCAGAAAGGGTCTAACCTAAGGTTAGTAAGATAGTGCCTGGAATAACTGGATCTAGATTCTAGATTGTTATGTTCTACTAGATACTAAATCGAATCTAACGACAACGTGTTACTGTTAGATGGATAGGCGACCCGCCTATCCATCACAAGATTAAGCTTCCGTTTCCAGAAAATCCCACACTTTGAGTTACGTTACCCCTTAGAAAGTTTTAAGTTAAACTCTAACGTTATTTAGATAGATCTATGTAGAATTCTAGATTCATTCCTTAAAAATAGAAGAAAGATGAGAACCTAACATTCCAATACCAGAAAGGCCAGCCTTCATTCTGGGATTTCTGGACATTAAATTTAGAAATCTAGACTCTAATGTTAATTGTTTTGAACTTACCTGCTCTGCCGCTGATTTGTTCATGACAGCGTATTTTCTATCGATGACACGCTGCTTTCTTAGTGCCTCCCAATGATACTGTTGCTCACTCATCCTGACGGCTCAGAGAAGGTTTCTTTGTGGGGAAGCTTTGCAGTATATTTCTTGCTCTCTTGAAAATTTGGCTGCCAATTGCAATTGTTTGTGGTATGCAACCATCCCCTCGTACTGAGTCGTAGGCTGCACAACTATGGCGTGGGTTGTAGACAACATGCAACAACAAGCGATACGTTGTGTACGTGTGTTGAGCTGTGCATGCTGCGCTGCAGCTGATTCCAGCAGCCGCATAGCGCTTCGGTTACTATGACAACGAGTGCAGCGCCATCTTTCGACTGCCTACTAGTAGAACCTCTCTCTCTCTCTCTGAAACCAAAACTACATGATTGTATACAGTTTAAAATATTTTGCCTTGAGAGTTTCTTGTTCAAAGTATGGGCAGAGGTGACTCCACAAGAACTATTTACTTTCGGTGCAGCCCCGAAGAGAACAGTTCTTTAGGAGGCACCGATGAGACAAGTAGGGGTTTCTATATACATGTAACTACAAAAAAAAGAAGAAAAAAGAAACAAGTATATTTGAAGAGTTTGTTTGCAAAAACCGATAAGTCCATTTTCGAAGATTTTGAAGTACGATCTCTGTCATAAAGTACAAAATAATACCTTTTAAATGATGCATTGGTCACTACATATAAAGGTACGTTTCTGAAGTTATGGTCAAAAGAAGCAAAAATTTTCTTATTATTCTCTGTATTTTTCTTAAATATCTCCATTTGGCAAATATGGACTTATCGTTGTTTGCAAGCAAACTTCATTTATTTTATATTTTGAATAAAGATTTTAAACAAAAGAAGGGGAAATGGGGGAAATGTGCTCTGTGATATTTGTTTAAAAATGTTACATTTTATAAGATGGCTAAGTAATTTCCAGCTTGCTGATTGGTCAAAGTGTACCACGTGATCATTCGCGAAAAGTGTCTATCCCTGCACGCCCGTGGGATTTTCGCGCACCCAAATTGTCTAATCCACGGTTGAAATTGTCGCGGTGTTCAAATTTTCGCGCATTTCGCGCAACCAGAAACTAGCGCGACCCGGCCAAGCGCGAAAAATTAGTCACGCGAAAATATCCACTTTTACAGTATTCAACACAAGCTGGGATGGGGTAATCTCGGGGAAAGCCTAACGTTACTCTGGGCCATTTTCCAACGGTGAGTACAATTTCAAAATCTTTGATATTGGATTTATTTCATTATTTCTTTCTCATACAAGGTATATTCACCTCGCGTTTGAAATTACTTAGCCATCTTATAAAAGGAATAACGCATTTTCCCGTCGTTGTTCAGCGATATGCAGTGCAACCGAGTGACGGTTCGAAGCAGTGCGCAATGTCAAAATTGCTTTGTGGCGTCACAATTGTTAGAAATTGTTACGTCACAGAGAGGCGGTATGGCGCAGTGCGCGATGTCAGAATTGCTTTGTTATGTCACAATTGTTTTGTCGACAATTGTTATGTTTTATAGAGTGATGGTACATAGCTGCGCACAATTTCAGAATCGCTTTGTGACGTCATTTTGCAAATACTAGTACACTGTAATAATAATAATAATAATAGTGAGATTCTTATAAAGCGCACATTTCTACCTAAAAAAGATACTCATGGCGCTACAGAACAGAGTACATATTGTGTCACGTTACAACAGTATCACAGAAACTAAGACAATAAACCAACAAACAATAGGCCTATAAACGTACACATACTATACATACAGGTATACAATATTGTTAATTTAAATTGAAAATATATGTAGTATGTTATTTGCAAAATGTCGGCATAGGAGTAACGTCATTTTGCAAATAGTACTTCCTGGAGTGTCAAACATGTCAACACTCTGACATAGTTGAAATACCTGTAATACACGTGAAGTTCTTTCAACCAATCATTACACGATAAATTTTTGATCCCAAATATTATATTGCATGTAATGCATGTCATGTAGGCCTACTAGTAATGCAAAGGGGGTATCTCACTGAGCAGCGAATTCTAGGGAATTTCAGCGTTCGTTAACAGTTGCAATTAAATTCATAAGCAATTGCAATCAAATTTCCAAACAGTTTTCATTGTCGTAAACAGTTTTCTTGTCTCAATTTTGAACATGTTTGATTTGTTTACGAATTTGATTGCAACTGTTAACAAACCCTGGCGAAACCTAAAATTCTCTAGAATTCGCTACGCTCGCAAACATTCGCCGCTAAGAACGGAGCGACTTTTAGGTTTCTTCCAAGGATTGATTTGATTTGATTTGCTTTGATTTATTTCTGCATTCAATCAGATACAATTTGAATACAAATTTCAAAAATACAAAGACAAAGAATAGCAAGTGCAGTGAAATAAATCGATAACAGTACACAAATAGATACACATAGGTGATTGCATTGAGCAATGTACATACACAAAAAACATAAATAAAATATACAGTATTTTTCAGTAAATGACAGAGATCAATGGCACCAGAATATCTCAGTAAGTTCTTGGTCAGGTACGCTCCCTCTCGTAATTTAAGATCAACTCAGAAAAATCTTCTCCAATGTCCTATTATCACAACAAAGTTTTATGGTGAGCGATCTTTTGCCCATGCTGCTCCCACACTGTGGAACGCTGTTCCGTGTTATATAAAAGAAGCTCCCACAGTGTTAAAGTTTAAAACTGCTCTCAAGACATTTCTGTTCAAAAAGTATTATGAATGAGTTTGGTTCTGCATTTATGGTACACATATTGTACACTGCATTTCTTCTTTCTACTTCATCCCTCTCCTTAAAGCGCATAGAGACACCACGGTAGTGATATGCGCTATATAAGCACTGTGTTATATATCATTGAATGCAGGAGACCACCATCGTAAGCGACTAAGCTTGAAATGGATGGGGGCCTCATAAGAGGCCCCCATCCAATCATCGATCCATTGGTTGCAATCCATTGATTGCGATCAAGTTCGTTAACAGATGCAATCAAACTCACAGTTTTCATTGTCGCAAACAGACAGTTTTCCATGTCACAAAATTTTGTCGCAAAGAAATTTTGAACATGTTCATGTATAGCCGGTATATAGCACTGTCAATCATCTGTCAACACAATGTAAGTTTGACAGTTGTTGTATTGATAAACAATGGAGGAAATTTTACCCACAGGAACAAAAAAAAAAAAGAAGAAGAAGAATGCCACTTGATATAAAGTTAGATGCCGTATATATAACGAGGATAAATTCCAATACATTATCTTTTTTTTTCCTTTTTTTTTTTGGAGGGGTCGATGATTTAGGAACTACAACCCCTCCCCCTCATTGTACCCTACGTGGGAGTTATTGAAAATATATACCAGATATTTGTTTCTTTATTATTGAAAACGTGTGAAAATTTAAATTTCAAAGCTCTCTGTATAACAGACCCAATTCAAGTTGAAGTTCAGTTTATTTATTACATGTCCAACAGAATGTGAAAATATTGAAACGTTTGAATACACACAATCACACACACACACACACACACACACACACACACACACACACACACACACACACACACACACACACACACACTCGCACACACACATCACGATAAAAAAAGTGAATTGAGATACAATATATTGTATGTCGTAAATTCCATGACAAATACCGAAACAAAGTTGTTGGAAATGGAGGGGACTGCTAAAAAGCACGGCTTATAAAAATCAACTAAACATGTAATTGCACAACTAACAAAACTAGGCATATGCAGGAAAAAAGAAAGAAAAGGGAGAAAAAGTCGCACACACAAACCCACTCACACGTGCCCCCCCCCCCCCACACACACACACAGAACAAACAAAAAACAAACAAACAAACAAACGAATAAACAGGAAAGAGTACTCTTGTAAAATAAGAAAAGGAGAATAAGTATAAGATATGGAAGGAATGACATGAGGAGACTAACGTGGACAGGGAAAAAGAAGAAGGGAGTTGTCCGTTGTCCAGTTGTCCAGTGGTCCAGTAACTGTGTGCATTTTCTTCATTTCTGTTATTTCTGTGTTTTATTTTTGTTGTTGTTGTTAAAATTGTTGTTGTCGTTGTTGTGTGACCGCGTGTATATCTTCTTTTTTGGTCACTTTTTTTTTTAATACACGGCGATAAGTGTCTGTGCCATGATATTGTTTTGTTTGTTATGTTATGATATATTTGATATGATATAATCATGCATACTAAAATAATACATGTAGTAAGTATTGTTTATACATGTATGCTTGTATTATCAGCATCATATATCAATGATTACATGTACAATCGGTATATAGGTGAATTTATTTTATCGGTATATTGGTGTTGTTGTTGTTGTTTGATACAATCTTGGCTTTTTAGTGGAACACTTTTTCCGTCGTTATAATGATTACAATTGTTTTTTACCATGACAAAGAGTATATTGTCTCTTTTTGTGCATATGCTTTTAATTGTGTTTGATTAAATGGGATGGCTATTGTAGTAACTGATCAGTGGGAATCAGTGGGAATGCTGGGGGATGATTATTCCAATTTTTGTGGGATTCATTTAAGAGTACATTATATATCTATTGTTGTGTGAAAATTATTTGCCTTAGAATGGTCTCATATTCAAGTAATGTGCAGTTTAATGTTTCCAGGTTAGCAGGCCTGTACACTGACGGGGCGATCGTTAACGGGAAACTGCACATTACTTGAATATGAGACCATTCTGAAGCAAATAATTTTCACACAACAATAGATATATAATGTACTCTTAAATGAATCGCACAAGGATTGGAACAATCATCCCTCAGCATTCCCACTGATCAGTTACTAGCCATCCCCTTTAACTGTCCTTATCAGATGAATGAAAGTGAAATTGACAACTTGTACCGCTTTGAATCATGTTTTTATTTCTTTGATGGAAATAAATAAACTATTGAATTGAAATTGAATTGAGAGGACTCCGTGGGTCAACACCAAGACACGTGAGGCACGAGATGCATGGACTCATCAAGGTATTGGAATGGGAGGTATAGGGAGGAGATTGTATTTAAAGACTCCGACAACAATATTAGGGCTTACGAAACAGTGACTTCTTCTGCTGTAGAAGAATTTCTTTAAAAATTCTTTTATTCTAGCCAGAAAAGTATTAGAACGTAAAGCTTCTTTTATACTGCTAGAAAGAGAGTTCCAAAATCTAGGGCCGGAAAAGAGAATACAGATTTGGCAAAAATAGTCCTCATCAAAGGCAAGTGAAATGCATTAGTTTGCCGGGTAAGATGATGAGTGGACAGTTTCATTTTTTAATTCAGGTAAACGTGGCCATTCTGTTAGTTTGATTTACCCTAATCACAGCCATCTGGAATAAGGTGTTGAACTGTAGTTCAAATTCAGAGGGACTATACTGTCTACTCGTCACCTGAATATAGAATTCAAAAAGTGAAATTTTGAATGGCAAAACCGCAGTATGCCTCTAAATCCCACAAAGCACGAACAGCTCTGTGTTTTGATGAGTAACTTTTTGTTATTTATCTTTACCATCTATTTTTTTTCCTCTATATAAATTTTGACTTGAGTGTGTGTCTCTTATAATGGAAGGTACACTATGTTTTTTAGATAAAAACGCAAAAAAAATGAATATTAGGAGTTTAAAAAAAATCATTTCCCACTTTTTTTCATAGTGTTCAATAACTATGACAGATTACAATGACATCAATGTGAATACTTAGCTGAATAGTGTACAATTTTGATAGAAGTAATTAAAAAGATTGAAAGCATAATTCAGTTTCATTAAATTCAAGATTTATGTTTAAATTAGGGTTTAGATTTTGCTCTGTTTTCAATCTTAACCCTCTACTGTACAAAACTTTAACTTTGCACAGGGGTCGATTATTGGTGTGTATATGGGAGTGTGCGGTTAACACCCAGACAATGGTCCTGAACAATGGCCAGGGTTTTAATGCTCTATTTCACATTCATGAGAAATTCCTCTATCACAGCTAGTCTTTATTCGTCCTGAAATGTATAGTGTGTGCAAGCACAGGAAAACATGTGCTTACTTTTTTCATGTGCATGCATTATCCTTTACCATGAATTCAGACTAGTGCCCAGGGCAGTTCATCATGAGTTATCAATAGTGCCTTGGAGCAAGAGACCAGAAGCCTATAAAGGTGGTATTCGTGCATGGTGTTCATGTCTATTGTTCAGGGTCATTGTAAGCACACACACACACACACACACACACACACACACACACACACACACACACACACATACACACACACACACACACACACACACACACACACACACACACACACCCACACATCATTGGTTCTGTTGATCAACGTCATTGTCTATCAACAGAAATAGGACAGAAATATTTTTCTTTAGGACTAAGCTTTACATGGCCATTTTAGTCTTACAGACATTATTTACCATTTGCAGATGAAACAAAAGCCCAGCTTTAAGTTCTTCAAAATAGTTCTAAAATGTGAGTTAGGAATAAAAACAATCAACGTAGTGAAGGGTTTGGTAATTATGTAAATTTTGACGCACATGTCACTCACAAACACCGAATACAGGACCTGCCAGGCTAAACTATATAAGGGGGAAAAAAAGACTAGAGGCCGGTATACTGTGGATATCTTTTATGTAGAGGGCTTATTAGTTTAGGGACTCATACTATGATTATCACATTGCATATAAATGAATTGTAATACTTTAATCGCATTTGATTGTTTTGATCACTTATTGGCCCAATATAAAGTTGCTTGTTAAAAGTTAGACCTATTAGTAACAAGGAGTCGATAAATGGTTCTATAGGGTAGACGGCCCATTTCTTTTTGCTCTTTCCATGCACCATAGACAATGGAAATTAAAGACACTTTACTCATATATAACATGAGGAAATGATAGACGTATGATTATCATGTGCACGAGATATTTTACTCCATAGAGTATAGGCCAATCATAGCGGCTATTACATACACAGAATTAACGGGGCCCTGAAATCCAAATGCACGTTGATTTGTGTTGATTTGTGATACCCTCAACATCACTTTTGCCGTGAAACGAATATCTAGAAACATTTCACATATTTTTAACGATTTTTAACAATCCCTCGCCATATCTTTTGTTAGTCACATTAATATGACAGAAACATGCAAGTTATGCTGAGTCGAGAGGAAGGTGCATTCCAATGTCTTTTGTTAAACATTTCAGTACTTAGTAGCAATGATTGACAGATGAGGTCATCTCAAGAATATTAATATTGATTGTTTTTTTTTTTCGTGGGCGTTCCCAAAGAAAAATAAAAGAAAAAATCGTTAAAACTATATGGAATGTTTCTAGATTGTTTCTAGATTGTTTTACCACAAAAGTGATGTTGAGGGTATCATTAAAATCAACACTAATCAACATGCATTTGGATTTCAGGGCCCCTTTAAAGATTAGCAGTTTCGGATCAGTAGCAATGAAGAGAGTTGACTTTAATCTTTTGTTATTAAAGGACTGCCAACTCTTCGAATAAGAGAATTTTTCATGGATCTGATTTCCATGTTAAAAAATAGGACATAGGCCATACCACTCAGGTCTACACGGATTGAAATTCAGCGCCATGTTTTTGTTCTGTTTTGTTGTGTGTTTCTTTTTGTTTGTTTGTTTGTTTGGTTGGTTGTTTGGTTGTTGTTGTTTTTTTAATCACCATGCTCTTGAAATCGCTCTCTTTTCTTATCCCAACTCGGACGTTCTCGAAGTTGGTAAATTCCTGTTCGCTTGGAAAATATGAAAGTTATTTGGTCATATTAACACTTTGGGCCGGAGCGAGCAATGGCATATTTAGGGCCTAAATTTGGTTCTTATACTCAGTATAGCTATGTATTCATGTCAAGGAGGCTCTACATTTATCATAAAACGTCACAAGGACGTAATGGGGAAAAAAAAAGATGATCATACACTTATAAGCTACCTGCTATTATGAAAACTACACAGGGACCTACTGAAACTGTTTTTAGCTATCTTATATATGAATAAATATATAGGACTAGTAATGTTATGGCATAAATTTACTCTATTATGTAAAAAAAAATCGTATCTGAAAGAGCAAGGACATCACAGACACGAAAAAGAAATCAAAATAAATCATTATGTACCGGGTCTAACATGAATAAATACATTTTTGGACCTACATGTACTGATATGAATTGTGATATTTCTGCAAGGAAGGAAACGGTGTCATGTTCAAGCACGTTTGCCCTTTGTTTGCACCTTTCCGTAGGATATTACGTCACGCCACCAATTTCTGCTTTATTTTTTTCGGATCGTTTTCTCGCCCTGAAACTCATTTTATTGTACGCGTACGGTGCGCGCGTGCTGTTCTTACGGGTTTCCCACTTGCATATCAGGGCACGCACTACTGGTACGGTGCGCAGTAAGACTACAGTTTTCGATCAGACGCGCACTTTGAGTACATGTGCAACAACATTACCTGAACGCCCGGCACACATTTTTTCATCCAATTTTTTGGTTTTTGCTCATCAACCAGTTGTATTATTTCAATACCGATGAAAAATTAGGGCTTATCGGGGAACAGGAACCATTCTACTTGTGCAAGGTGAGGAAAGTGTATTTTAAGAATCTTTTTATCTTTGTTTTGGATTGGAATACGCACGTTTTATCCCCACAATAAATATGCCGGGCCGATTGAGAATGAGGCCGAACAACTTCCTTCCTGCATATTTCTCGATTCGCACTTATGCCAGTGTAAAGAAAATTTTTCTGAATGGAAGCTGAAATGTTTATTACATATGATAGGAATCTTGTCTATTCTACTTGTAATTTCATTGTATTTCATGCAAACATCGCCACACTACCTCGACTTTACGCGTGACAATAACGCACGTGAACATTAGTGGGGATTTTGACATGGGGCATCGCGGGAGTGCAGCGGCGCGGCGTAGTTGTGTGTAGGTAGTGTGTGTACACTATAGTATCAGAGCTACAGCAATGATTGAACATGTAGGCCTGTACTGGGTAAATAGCTCAACATGAACGTGGTCAGCACGTTCAGATCGGTCGACATCTCTGCGCTATCGAGTTTTAGGCTGAACCAGTAACTACATGTGCAGGATCGGCAATGATGTAGGCCTACAATGATTACAATTTACAATCTTGATGAGGAATAATGAATCTGATGATTGCAGAAGTGATTTAGAAATATTATATTATAATTTGGAAGAAGATGTAAATAGACGTCTATAAATTTACTTCGAACTTGAGGAGATGGAGTTGTGACTTGTGCCAGTGGCGCATTGTCATGACATTTGATTTGGCAATGATTACAGTTTAACATTACAATCGTGAGCAGCGATGAATCTAATTAATTGCAGAAGTGATTTATATTGAAATTTTGGAGTTGTTTTTACTTGTGTATTGAATTGATTAGGATCTACATGTAGACAGTCTACACTGAGTTCAGTAAATTTAATGTCAATAATTATCATGTATTTAGATCTAACCTAGGCCCCTAACGTGTTAGTTGCCGCTGTTTAATATAAAGATTAATAACAGGTAGGGCCTAAAACTGATATTTCATCCTTTGATGATCTCGTCATGTGAAAATTAATTTCTTACCTTTCTCTTCCATGCAGTTTGTGATGAACACAACTAAAAAAATTATGTTTTCAGTGTTTTCCATCTGGCGACCTGACGAGAGTAGGCCTACTACTACTCTAGCGTTGGGTCACCAGCATGCAGCTTGCATGTGTTACAATGCCCTTGTAGTACTGTACTGTATCACAGGCCTGCATGTACGGGTGTGCATGCGTGCCCTTGTTTGGGTTCTCAATCCAGCGCCCATGCACACACAACAAATGCAATTCGCCATTCGCCAGAACTCTTGGGGCCGTCATCGAACAGTTATTTTATCACTCTAGAGCTGCTACCCGTATTTTCTCTCATCTTTCAAAACACACCCATCATTAAATGGTTTGACTCAATGTTGTATCTAAAGTGCCAAAGTTCAAAATGATATATCATTTAACTAACTTACCTTCAAAATATCGCCTTCCCCCGGGAATCCACAATTTGACATTTGAGCATGTTGCTAGCTCAGAATCTAAAAATATTGCAGAAATTGTATGTGCACAGAGTGCACATCACTACGAGCATGCACATGTAGAACGCAATAATTAACAGCTCGTCTCTCTTATTTGTGCTGCTTACATTTGATTCAATGTTCTCCCTCGTGTTTTGCACACAAATACCAAATCACAAGGTAGATTGATGTTTATGTTTTGCTCATGTTTTTCCCATGTTTGAATACATTTTATTTTGAGCTTGTTGCAAATTCCTGAGGATGTTGCACAATATGTTGCTGGCTTTTGAGGATGTTGCACAAGAATGCTCGGCGAAACCCTGGCCCAAGTTCATGAACATACCTACCTTGGAGTAACAATTTCTGATGATCTGTCTTGGAAGTCACATTATCGGCGTAGCGTTAATAAAGCAAATAAAGTTCTTGGTATTCTTCAAAGGAATGTTCACCAGTGCAGTTCCAGTACCAAAGGCAAAGCCTACAAAGCTCTTGTTCGACCACATCTTGAATGCATCTGCTGTCACTGATCCATACCAGGTCAAGTACATTCAGATGTTGGACAAAGTTCAAAGAAGGGCTACTCGCTTTGTGGTCAATGACGCACGGCCGCACTGAATAAATTATGATAAGTCGCATCTGCACCCGACCACAGTGTCGTGGAACATTCGTTCTGTTGCTGTGTAAACTTGATGATGATGATGATGAATTTGAGCATGTTGCAGCGACATGCTGAAACCCCTCGTGGACCACCCTGTTGCCCCATGAAAAAGTGGACGGTGCCCGACCTATCGCGTGAGCACACTCTTAAGTGTGTACAGATGTAGTGTGTGTGTCAAAGGTAGTACTGAATTCAATTCAGCCAAACAGATTTTTCACTTTGACGGAAGGACATATTTTTTACTTTCCATTTGACGTAAAAAAGAGTCATACACATGAAATAATAAAGCAGAGTAACAAACGGGTGCATAAACGAGTGGCAACTTCATGGTAATGGCGACCTAATGGTAGGTGACATTACATGTAGAATATGAATCATTTGTAGGGGTCTAGGCCAAGTAAAAAAGGAGTTTCTCATCTGGATTTTTGGAGGGTGATGATGATGGGATAGATCCGATACAAAATGTGACACAGACATGCTTCCCCTCATCAATCTCCGTACATTGCGCAACACACAAACATCCCCAACGCGACTCAAAACTTTAAAGTGTAAAGGTGGCCTAACACTATGCGATTTTTTCTTGGGACTGCTTGTGGTTTCGAGAAGTCGCACGCGGTTCTCGACCGCGTGCGACTTCTCGCGACTTGGAGGCGTCCGCAAGCCTTGCGACCTCCTTGCGGCTGCTGTCAAATTTTGAACATGTTCAAAACCTTGCGATTGTCTGCGGTTGCCTCTGCGAACCCTTGCGACTGGCTGAAATTTCGCAAGCCTTGCGGTCGTTGCGCTCACACTATGCGACTCGATGATTGCGATCTGGCAAATCGCAAGCACTACGATCGAAAAAACCGCATCTAACACATATGGACTAATGACATATCACATCATTTCACATATGACCTACAAGTAACTGGCACTGTCTTTCACAACAGGAAAGTCCCCAAGTCGCCTCCAAATCTACCGTGATGCTTCCCCTCAAGACTGCCACATTGCATAGCAGTTGCAGGCTCGCAGTACAGCAGCTTTTTTAAGGAATCTTGCCCTGCGGTGCAGTACATAGTGGATACGTGTTAAATTTTAAATTATTGAGAGGAGATTCTAATGCAAGGTACATGTATGCATGACATCACGATCGGGTGAATTTGCAATGTTTTTTGGGGGGTTTTTTTGGCCGCCCTCAAGCAGTAAAATATTGAAAAACCAGAGATGTGGCAACTCAAAAAAGATGCGGACAAGGACGAGGGACACAAATTTTTTATATTTTCATCGCCATTTTGAAAAGGGTTAATGAGTGAAAAGATTGATGTGGCCCCAAAATCAGATGGGCGAGAGGACAAAAAAATCCCCATAATTCCGATTTGCAGTGTGCATCACGGACACAATCACAAACCACATACTCCCAAATTGACTCTGGGTCAAGCTCGTGTAGTTGTATGAAAAATGTGGATTTGCAATTGTTAACCATGCACACAAACGGATACATAGACCGGTAGCTGTTTATCATGGCAAGAAGTGCACTCGGGATGCACGGTCAGTCTGTCGTACGTGCATGACACCACTGAAACAGGTCTGTTGTAAGTGAGTATTACAAATACCAATTTTAGTGACTCATTCGAAGATGATTATTTGCCTTAAATTTCCAATTTACAGAAAAGCGCATATTACTTTCAAAAGATTTTGAAAGACTCTAGCAATAAATGTGTGTACAAAATACTGGTATTAAAAGTAGCTGCAATTCCAGAACTGAGCATCTTTATGTGAGCTGCTGCTCACATAAGATCTAAGATCGTCTTAGATTTGACGATTTTATTGGCTCAAACAGGCCACCAGAGAAAGAAAAGTGAAGTGTCAAGCCCTGACCCTAGTAAAGAGCACAACCGATATTTACCAAACTTGGCAGGTAGCATCCCTAGGGGGGTAGCATCTCAATTTGTTGTCCCCGCCAAACGAGTTCGAGCAGGGGACTATGAAACGGGCTCCGTACGTGCGTGTGTCCGTGTGTGCGTCCGTGTGTGATCAAAATCTTCAATTTGCTACTTCTCTGTCATTTATGAGCCAATTTTGATTCTGTTTGCTTTATATGATAGCACTACATGGGAGCTTTGAAACTTCTACACAGAATTTCAGTTGTGACCTTTGACCTTGACATTTGACCTATATTGTACATTTTGCTACAAAATGCTACTCCTTCACCATTTCTAATTCGATTTCGATTCCGTTTGCTTTATGTGATGGCACTAGTTGAGGGCTTCAAAACTTTTACACAGAATTTTGATCTTTGACTTCTTTGACCTTTGACCTTGTTTTTTTGACCTGTATTGTACATTTTGCTACAAAATGCTACTTCCGGCGGGGACATATATTACGCACTGCATAATTTCTACTTTTCCCACTTGGGGGCCCCCAGAGGTGCCCAAACCCTCCAAAATTAAGGACTCTTTAAAAATCTTCTTCTCTAGAACCAGAAGTGATAGAGCTAAGTTAATACTATAAGTTGGTATACTGATGATTGTAGTTTCAAGTTTGTTCATGACAGGATCAGGGATGCCCCCCTTGGGACCCAGGGGAGGGGGTGGGGAAGGGTCCTAATGGGGCCCATATTGTACATTTTCATCTTTTTCTTGAAAATGCCATGATGAATTTTCACCATACTTGGCAGGTAGCATCCCTAGGGGGATAGAATCTCATTCTCATCATATGGGCACCACGTCCCATCCGAGGGCCCCAGGGGGCCTAGATTGGGGCCAAATTGTAAATTTTCATCTTTTTCTTGAGAACCCCATGATGAATTTTCACCAAACTTGGCAGGTAGCATTCCTAGGGGGATATACTCTTATTTCCATCAAATGGGCATCATGCCCCATCTGGGGGTCCCCCAGGGGGCCCAATCCACCCCCATTAAGGAATCTTTAAAGATTTTCTATAGAACCAGAAGTGATTGAGCTAAGTTAATACAATAAGTCAGTATATTGATGACTGTTGTTTCAAGTTTGTTCATAGTAGAATCAGGGGTGTCCTCCCCCCCCCCCCCCCCCCAAGGAACCCAGGGTATTGGGATGGGATGGGTCCAAATGGAGACTTAAATTGTACATGTTCATATTCTTCTTGAAACCCCTTGATGAATATTTACCAAACTTGGCAGGTAGGGTGCCGGGGGATTAAGATCTCAATTTATTCAACAGGGCACCATGCTCCCCTTAGGGGCCCCTAGGGGCCCAATACACCCCCCCCCCCCCCCCCACACACACACACAAATTAAGAAATATTTACAATTCTTCTTCTCTCAAACCAGAAGTGATGGAGCTTTTAAGTCTTTTTGTTTTTCAAACTGCATAGTCCCAACATTTTTTTTTTCAAACTGCTTAATCTAACATTATATAAAGTACAGTGTACTTGGCAGATATTTTTACCAGTGATGGAATATGCAAATGGACACCATGCCCCCAGCTCTCAAAGCTACCCCCATGACAAGTGTCCAATGTTCTCAGGTAAGAGTCTACTAGGATGCATGGTAAAATGTAGGTGAACTTGCGATATTCAAGTGAGTGCAAGACCCCCGGGTCTCTTGTTTTGCAGATCCAATATTATGAGGTGTCATTTTTTAATGCCATTTCGTTTCTTGGTGCTGTAGTGTGTGTGCACTTAATGCCATGAATGTAAATGGGAAATAACACTAGTATCATACCACACATACCCTTGTTAACTGTTAAAATAATACTGCTCAGTGAGCAACAATGAAATTCACATGAACAGTGTAGCATTTATGCTCAACAATGTAGGTCTCTCTGCCCTAGCACTTGTTTTGGTAGGTTAAACTGCAAAAACTATTGATTAATTGAGGATAAAGATATGTGAGTTGTGCTCAATCTGAGCTTCATTGCTCCTTGTATGTTGACCTCATACACTAATATAGCAGTCTTGTTTTATAGCTAGTGTTTTGATATCTTGGCAAGGGGAAAAAATGTGTGCAGTTATGACATAAATGTAGTGTACATGTATTTGTCATTTCTGGAGTCTGTGTGTGTGTCTCCATGCCTGAGCCTGCATTGAGTGTGCAACAGTACATAAACACATGCAACACACACAATTGTGATACATGCAGGATAGCTCTGCGTTGTAGCTCCTGGGGGTCAAGCTGAGGTTGCAGGCGTTTCAGTTTAGTGGTTCAGTGAGATTTTTGGCTTTCTTGAGAATAGCTTCCAAAAAAGCATCTTTATACATGTACGTAATCGTGAGAGCGATTTCCCTTTGTCTTTTGTAGAGCTATCTCCTCCGAAGCTGTCGGCTCTGGGCCCCCAAGACCGGTGCCGTCGGCAGCGGGAGGGTCTCTTCTATTCAGTCGACCGGGTTTTGGCCGCGCTCCACCTCCGTGTCGACGTCGAGAGCGGCACAAAAATTCCAAACAAAAACAACAACATGCAGCGTTTGCGCTGGACTCCTGCTTTGTAGATAACCCAGTTATTCGCTTGCAGAGACAGTGGGATACTACAGATAATAGGATGCAGCAAACGCTCTGTCACCTTTCGTGGACACACACACACACACACACACGATCGCCTAGCTGATTGCTCACAGAGAGCGTATATTCTACGCACGGTAATACATTGTATACACGGGAGCTTGCCTATTTCGCCATGCAACGGCCCAAGTGAAAGCTCCGATTGCTGTATTTTATTGTATTTTTGCACAACTCCTGTGCAGCTTGGGTATTAAGTCATTGAGTTTGCTCTCAAATCAGGCATCATTGTACTCAGACTGTTAATAGGATGGCTAAATGTCTTCTTGGACATGTTCGTGTCAGTCGTTGCCTTTCTATTTTTAGGAATTACACGCGCCGGTGTATCAAATCAATGCATACAAGTAACACACGAGTCCATTCATGCTGCGTATGCGGAATGAGCAGCTTGGAGCAGCCGGTCAGAATGTCGCTATAATCCTATTTGTGCATGCATTGCGGATCCAAGTGTTGGAATTATATCGAACTTCAACAAATCCACAGGCTGCCTCACTAAATTTAGGATGCTGTTAGCTCAAGTGACGGGCATGACCTAGAATCGTTGTGTTGGCCATTACACTTAACGTTTTTTGTCTGTTGTACATGTTATGACACTTGTGATCGAGAGTTGACTTAATGACTCGCATGGACTATAGATATACACTCCTATGACGTGAAAAAAGGGGCGGGGATAGAGCTATCCGATGCATGTCGGTTGTGTAAATGGAATTTGACAATGAAGGAAAGTGTCTCGTAACGTTACAACAAATATCAAGAAAATAACGCTCTCTGGAAATTTGCCTATAGCTCTCGATCCCTTCCCCACTATCTCCCTCAGTTTCTCTCTTTGTATTGGTAGAACTGAGCAGTGGAATTATAGCGAGTGTACTTTTCGTGGGAAAAGCACAACATAAACAAACACTAGAATTGCATGACGTATGCCTACTCGGCATAAGATCACTATGTGATTGCAATGAAGCAGTTTTGGACAGTTTGCACAGAATTGCGTAACGAAACCCCGTTTATCAAGAGTAGAGCATTTTTTGCCTGATTGAAAAAAAAAATATATTTACAATCCTTATCGAATTAACTAATTCCCCCTTGATTCATCCCTATATGTATGATACTGTGTCCAAAACCCTAACTGGATCTACCCCCCCCCCCCCCATGATAAAAGGTCTCCTGGGCGGAAGAGGCACTATATAATTTTTTTCAGTGTTTAAAAATAAATGTATCAAAAGCTATTTGAACCTCTCATCAAGTGAAGAGTACCATTTACATGAATGAAAAAAAAAAGAAGATATTTACAATCCTTGACGAATTAACTTTTTTCCTTCCCCGTTTTTCTTCCCTATATTAATGCGTCCAAAAACCTGATGACTGTGATCTCCCCCTCCCCAAATGATAATGATAACAGATGATAATAAAAGTGACAATGATGATAATAATCACAATGATAATAATAGAGATAATGATAATAATGATCAGTCTGAAGCAGATGTATGGGTGGTTCTATGATCCATCCCACAAAGTTGGGTGGGGAAAAAAAAACGAACAAAAAGGAGGGAGCAAACGCAGGCGAAAATGTTTGATTTTTTCTATTCTAATGTGTAGGAAGAGAAATATGAATGAAAAAAAAAAACCAACAACACACAAATACATACTGTACAAGGCCCCGAGAGCTGTGGATTTCCACAGGTACCTGCGATCGAGGCACGTGCGCGGGGATGGGGGAGGTATAATTTCAAAGTAAAAATTTCCTCATTTCGACGGGAAGAATCTTTTGGCAGAATTTTCTGGAATGTCATATCAAAGCGTTTTTAGTAGTTTTTCCCCCTGAACTTTGTTTTTGTTTTTGTTTTTGTTTTTGTTTTTTTTTTTTGCGGGAGGGATATGTGTGTGTGTGTGTGTGTGTGTGTGTGTGAGCGGGGAGGTGAGGGAAAACAAAACAATACTGCTGGATTTTAACGGGTGCGCTGCTAACCCCTCCAAACTCAGGTTCTGTAATAAAAGCAATTAAGTGGGGGGTAGACGAGAGGAGCACAATTTCATGAAGGAATGAGATAATGTTTGCTTTATTCATCACTAAAAATGTGGAAAATCAAATACAGAAAAAAAAAGCCCTCTGACCCGTGGATTTCCATGGGTGCTGCTAGTTGGTGTTGTGATCTTGATTACTCTGTAGGATTTTTGGCTCGTTTGAACGGTGATGTGGAAAAGTGAGATTTGGATTGCAATTCAGATTGCAATCCTAATCTCACTCCAGCTGTCGGAACATGCCTTGTATGCTTGGTTGTATTTGAAAGGGTTTCTGGGACAATTTTCCACTAAAAAAAAAACCCTCCTTTTTATCCCTTTTACCCTCTTACCTGTAAGTTCAGCTGTGTTGAGAGGCACTCGTAACAATAGTGCCAAGTAAAATATGTACCAAACTATGTGGCGTCTTTGCTGGTAGCTTACACATACATGTACGTCCTTCCCTTATGTACAAGAACTTGGCATAACTCTTTGCCACCAGGCTTGAACATGTTGGCTGGCATGAGTAGTGCATACACATTGTAGTGACTCTTGCTGTTTGCAGGTCTTACCAAATGCCTGCCCTGTGGAGGAACGCATGAAGGTGTCGTCCTCAAGCACCATGATTGCTTGCTATTATGTATACACTATCTCCCCTGAAGAGTTGAGCAGTGTAGGGTATGTGTCATGGGAACCTGGCTGTTTATGCTCCCTGTGGCTAGGCACTGCAGTATAAACAAATGGAATTAAAGGAGACCTCAAGATGATTTTCAGACTTTTACATTTGAACAACTATAGATTAATTATTCTGAGTACAAGAGTATCAGAATTTATGGTGATTGGGATGAGGTATAAGAATGTTTTCAAAATTTAAAACAAATTGCCATGAATCAGGATGAAGACATGGCAGCCTCACCATAAGAATGCAGGAGTTAGGGCTCAAGGAAGCAGAACAAAAGAAGGCATGCATAAATTCTGCACAGGTGAACTTATTAACCCATCCACGTCTCATCCCACAAAAAACGTGGGAAGCATTATTTATGACCAAAAGAAGGCGTCCTCAGACCTCAGGCTTGGCCAGGAGCTGTAGAATAATTTTAGCCAATCACAGAGATCCTTACTGGGACTCAGAAAAATAATTTATGCAAAGAAACCTATTTTAGAATGTCCCTTATTGGCCAAAACACCTGCCAGGGGTTCGAGCCTGCTGAGAAACTAATCAATATTCATGTTTACAGCGCGCATGCATCTTTGTTGCCCCAGCAACTGCAGTGATTCCTTACGCGCGGTATCGTGATATCGATCTCCTCATAGAGTGCTTGACGATAGCTCTTGATCCTTGTGTGTAACGGTACGTGTGTACGTACGTACGTGTACGTGTGTGTGTGTTGAATTCCATTTACGTTAGTGAGTGTGGGTAACTTCTCAAGGTTTCCCGTCCATTTCTCTCTCTTTTCTCTCTTTTGCTTTCGTATCATTCTATATCTTTTATTCTCAGAGTACGATCGTACTTCTGAGAGTGTTTTGTTCATTTTTCTCAGTGACTATCTCGTTTGCAACAATTTAGAGGTGAGTTTTTGTCCTAGTGTTTGTTGAGTTTTTGGATTGAACACGATGTAGCTTATCTACGTGTGTGAGAGAACATCGTAGTTTGTGTGGTACCCACTCGTTTGTTTCCGTGTAAGCATTTTTACCGTAAAGTGTCTTCATCGTTCGTCTTCCAAGCATCGTGTTTTCACCCTAGTTTTCCTCATCGTAGTTTTTTACCTCGATTTTTTTTGCGGTGCAAGATGTTCTGTGTATTTTTTCTACGGTAAAATGCCATCGTTGATGATCTTCGTGTATTCATTACTAGTTTTTCACCTCCGTTTCATTTTTATGTCTAACGTAGCGTAGTTACAACTATGTTTAGAGCTAGTTAGCTAGGTCTGCAATGTCTGTATCGTTTGCTGATGTGTTTTGTGAGCCGAGCGTGACTATGATGGGAGTGATATTCACGGTTTTGCTGTGGTGGAGGTGATGGAAAGATGCAATTTACTTCGTGTAACCATGCATGACGTTGATGATGGCGAGTAAAACTACGACACGAGTAGCCTAGCCTAGGCCAATGACGAGAGCGACACTGAAGTCAAGAAACGGGGTTGATGCTCGCTCGTGATCGTGCACGGGAGTGGTCTAGAGACCTGCATTATTTATATTTTTTTTCTTATTCACTCGGGTATCTAGTGCTACAAACCCAAAATTCGTGTCTCTGAAGAAACTCAACCAAAAGCTTGACAACAAGTTTGCATCAGGTCTATTCTGTAGTAAATATTACTATAGATCTAGATTCTAGGCCTAAATGGCAATGCTAATTTAGTTTTCATTTAGAACTCGACGAAATCCATTTTCTTTGCTCATTTTTCAACTGATAAATTATTTAGAACTGTACTAAAATTCTGATGTACTGCATTCACCATTGTAATAAAGAACCTGCTGATCAGGTGTTTTATTCTATCCTTTTCATTTCCTCCCTATCCTTTTGGTTTCCTTCCTGTCACTTTCTTCATTGACCCTGGATGGAAAAAAAAAAATCCCATCTTGCCATGTAAAGACAGAACACATACCATCATGAAATATCATGACATTGAAATAATAATGAAAAATATATAAGTGACCAAAATACTTGTTTGTGAAAATAAATCACAAATGAAAGGTGATTTCTTATGGAGCAGTTCTTTCAAATGTCAAACAGCTTCGATAATGAAGCAAGTGAAATCTGAAAACTATCCTGGCAACAAGTTGATATTGATAGGGAATTCTAACGAAAACTGTCACACCATTTGATGTTTGAATTTGTCTTTTTTATTGGATGAGGTTATAAAACTATAAATGCCACCGATAAAATAACAATCCTCTCAACTTGAACAAGAGCAGTAGGGTGGTACACTGGTACGACTCCGTAAACAACTAATTATATATGCATCGTATCCATGGGCAACTGCGGGATAACTGCAAGAAGGCGCAGGAAATTAGACTTGAGTCAAGAACGATTATTTATTATTATTTTTTTATTCAAACTATTAATTTTTTTTTCTTGGACTGGAAGAAAGCCAAAATATTTCATATTACGCTTCTAAAATATATATGAATATCTGAAGTCTTTTTATCGTGATTTTATGAAGAATTAGAATTATTTTAAAAAAATATAAATACTAGACGGGCTGAACAAGAAGTCTAATTTCACCCCAAGAATTTGCAGCACACCGCATCTCGGGTGCATTCCTAGCGTTCTTGCCGCACTCTCACCTATAGCTAGCTGCCATGTGCAAGCCAGTCACAGTGCATGTTCACCGCGCACAGTACACACGTTGTAGCCAGTTCACCGATCTCATTCCTGATCTCGTGCGTGTAGAAAATTCTCCCAAAACTAAGCCAGACATGATTTTGGAACATACATTACAGTGTCAAGACCTTTTCAGTGGACTTTGAATTCGCTATTTGTCAGTTTTAGCTCTTGAATGTACAACTTCGAACGTCCGATCTGTTTTTTACCATACCACGTGGAGCTAGCTGCGTGTTTTTTCAGCCCCATGCTTCTCCACACGTACACACGTCATCACATACACACAAGCCATCGCGATCGAAGTTTGAGCGATAGCGATAACATGTGCGGAGCAGACATGCGGATTTCAGCACAGGGTAAATGAGTAGTTGAACGTATCACGATTGTAAAACAAATCTTTTTCTATGTCTCTGCAAATTTGAATTAGGTTATCTCAGAATAGATAGATTATGATACATTACAAAATAGATTAGCCATAGCAAGAACTTGCGTACATGAGCGTTATTAGATAACGTTGCAAAATAAAAACCCCGTCATTGAATGGAATGTTCCAGAGCTACCTCTGGGGGCTCGAGGACACTATGGACACGTCTATTCGCAAGTGGGTAAGATGTGATTACAGATGGCTTGAAATGAAGAGGATTTATGAATGAAATACACAGAAACAATATTTTTTCATAATTCCTGCACAGTTTATTATTTCTTTTCATAAAATCCACATAAACTAGTGCTGCATTGAGTCAAGTAAGTGCATATTAGCACGAGAGTACACGCATCATCCCTCCTGCCTAGTGGGAATGACACAGGCAGTTTTTCAATGACGTATGAATGCTCTTCGCGTGTAGATCGCGCCGTAGGGAAGATCGCGCCCAAGTTCATGGCCAACTTACTAGGCAGGCATGATTTTACAGATTACACAGAGGCCCGTACGTGGATGGGTTAATCAAGCGTGATTGTAAATGAATTACACTGCTGCATTTCTGAAATATGTGAGGCTCTATGTCATCAGCATTATTGAGTGTACCGGTAATTTGTGTAAGATTTTTCAGAGTATTGGTTTCTCTACTCGAAGACCACAATGAATTCCACAAGTCTATACATGGACCTGTCGATTTATGTACTACATGATGTGAAATTGTTGAAAATCGTCTGGAATGCCCCTTTAAGGAGGATGCATCAAAAGTCCTTGTCCTGCATGAAATTTTGGTAATCTAGAAGATTCTTCTTTTCCATTTTATTCTGATCATGGGCATGTCCATTGATGTTTTTTCTTTCATTTGATGGTAAAATTGTCTAAATCGAAGAGTAATTGTTCTACACAGTTGTTTATGACCATGTACAAACTGTATCTGCTCATTACATATGCAGGCGCCACTCAGCCATGGTTATAACTTGAATATGTGTGATATCGCTGGTGCTGCAGACTGACTGTCTTTGAATTGTTGGGTTGTTCAATGAAGGAGAATCTATATGCCACTCTCTTATCCCCAAAATTAAGTGTCATGAAAAAATAAGATGAAAGTGAGTGAAAACCAATAAATCAGGAATGGCTTCCTGAAAGTGGTGAATGGATCACAGGATTTTTATAATGTCATGTTGATTTTTAGTCTCCCCAGGATACACTGTTTTAACATAATAATTCAGATTCCATGCATGCCTTTAGAAAGTTTGCCTAAGGCTTGTTTGGTGTAGCAATCATACATACTGAATGAAAGTATCAAATTACATCAGGTACAAGTGGCGTTTGTACTGATAGAAGGAATGATTTGTTTCTGTAGGTTCTCAAAGGATTCATATCTGAGGATTTGAATCATTAGCGAATGTTCAATTAGGATATACATGTATATCCTTGATTTTAGTTACTTCAGATGAAATATTGATTGATTAGAGGGTTTTCTCTGATAATTTGTAGGCATAATATACAAATGTTCTAGTTTTGCTAGTTTATGAGTACACAGGAAATGTGCATGTATGTAGTTCGGCACTTTTTTTTTTGTCTTGCCAGCAATAATAGCAGAAGGTAGTCATACTGCATAACAATTTCAGTGGAGGCGTCAGAGTGTACTCTCAATAACCTTCTACAACTTTGTGCTGTGACCACCAAGCTTGTACCACAGGTGCATAGCCTAAAAATGCTGGTCAGGCTCGAGCATTGGTAAAGTTTGAAGAGGTCCAAAGGTCAATGAACTTTCCTTTTCAAGCACTGTACTCACAGTACTGTGGTGTAACAACAACTTAATCTTAACATTAACAATAACTTTCCAGATCTGTGATCTATGACCATGAAACTCACACCACAGTTAAGTTACATTGCCTGAAGATGCTGGTCAACTACCTTATGGGTGAAGTCTGACAGGGTCAGAGGTCAAAAGGTCAATGAACTTTCCCTGATGAGAACTGTACAATTTGCAATATTGTGTATTCTCATCTTTCCAAAACTTTGAGCTATGACCACAAAACTTGCACTATAGGTACATCACCTACAATGTATATGCTCGTCTTTTTCAAATAGGAGTAAAGTCAGATTAGGTCAAAGGTCAAGAGGTCAATGCACTTCCATTAAAAAACACTATACTCACAACATTGGGGTGAACTCAATGGATTTCTGCAGCTTTGAGCTATGACCTTGAAATAAGTTCCATACACTTACTACTACATTGTAATTACTAGTAACTAAATTGACCTCTGACGACCTCTGCCTGACCCTTTCTGGCATTAAACCTATTTTTAAGCTTCTTCAGATTTTGATGACATTCTCTTGCTTGAAAGCTATGTCAAGCTATTATTTTAAAGTATTAAACCATACACTGTATAAGCTGTTATTTTCATGTGGGTTTAATTTTCGTGAATTTTGTGAATCACTGATGGGCCGCAAATTTAACAACACACAAAAATATCTAAAATTGACAAGCATTAATGCACTTGTGATAGCGTCAGTTTTAGAATCGTGAAAGCAGCATCTTGCCAAAATGTCTGTGACCACATTACATGCATCTGCAAAAATATCTGTGCACAAAAATAACAGCTTATCTACAGTACAAATTGTGATACCAGCATGCAGGACAGACATTGCTTGGCTTTGTATTGTTGTACGTCAGGAATAAGCCAGTTCGGAGTTAGCTCATGGGCACATTGGTCCAAATGACCTTTCCTTTTTCTCAGTCGGTTAGGGGCACTTCAGTCGTTTTAGAGTGACATAATGCGTAAGCTTTACAAAACACTTTATGGAATTCATTGATCCTGTTCAAACAAAGAATGAACTTGCGTCGACCAGATGACCAGAATGATCCGTGAATTAACACTTGGGAAAGCATCCATTTCGTTATTTTGCATTGAATGTATTGACAATCTCTTTCTATTGATATTGCCAAATACCACTTTTGCTGCCAGGTGGATGTGCTGGCAAGCAGCATTTATAAGTATTTCATGAATCATCATTACATTACAGATTGCTTATCCCAGTGATATTAAAAACCAACATGCCTGTTGGTCCGAATGACCTTGTTTCTGCTCATGCGCAAAGTGGAACTCCGAACTGGCTTATTTGATGGAGAGCCTAATTTAATTCCAGTAAAAAATAATATACGCATAACTAGGATCTGTCGGTCCATTAAATGCATTGCACACAGAGATGCTGTTTCACTGGCGGATGTATACCCGGGTATTTAGATAACTTTGTACCTTACATGCACTTGTATATTATAGATCTGTTCCTCATTCTGTACCTCTGTATTGTCTATAAACTGCGTATACTGTAGTCCCGATTCTGGATAGATACCATGTTTATTCCCAAGAAGTATATATGCCTAATGTATACTGTGTACAGCATACATTTAGTGACTTTATTTTTAAGCAAATCAAGGAGGTTTAACACCTGGAGTTCCAACTGGCTGTAATTATTCAAACAGTTGTCAGATTTCTATTGATGTACAAAAGAATTCCACAGGTGCACTTGTGCCTTTGATTATCGATGTTTGACGCCGCCGTCTTGCTGAGCAATCTGGAGATTCATTTTGAACGTTATCATAATGTTGGCCGTGTTTTGCTTATCTATTTATTAAATGAAATGACATTTCATTTAATGATAAAGCATGTAAAACAAAAGTCAGTCCCGTCCAAAAATTTGTGCTAAAGTGTAAATCAGAGCTGTATCATGTGAAAATATATTTTAAAAAAAAGTCCATCCTGGAAAGCTGGTTTTATCACTTTTCGCTTAATTTCCACAAATGAAACTAATATGGAATGACCTTCAAGTATAATGCTGTATTGATATCAGATTAGTGCCTGGGTATGCCCAGTCGAGTAATTTTCATCTTTATTTCAGTATATTTTGCTCAATTCGCGCATCCTCGTGTCTGTTCCACCTCCCTTATATAAGAAGGGATAACGAAAAGTAATTACCATCACAAAGACATATCTTCCTTTGAAAGTGGCTGGTGATTATGCAATGAAACATGAGTCAATTGTCTTCCTATCTGCGTGTCAGATCCTGTTTGCCCCATGCTTCAAATATTTTTGAGCAGCGGCTTTGAACATGGGATCAAAGGGAATAACACTGCTGTTACTCCATCTCTTGAACCTTCTTGAGCAAATTTGGACTTGTCGACAATTTTGTGAGTGGTCAAATTTGTAATTATGGAGTACAGTAATAAAGGGGGGCATGTATGCATGCATGCTGCATTCTTGTCAAGGTCAGAGTTAATAATCTTTTGTGTTGTTAAATTTGAGAATAGCATGCGACTCGCAAAATTCGTGAAAATAAGAACCTTCCAAAATATATGGCATGTACAATAGTTCTGTGTTGGCTTTGTAGTAGATTACTTTATGGGTCAATCCATGTCAAATCATCCAGTGCTTGTCACCCGACCCCCTCCGATTTTCTTTAAAATCGCACCAAATGTTCCCCAAAGTGTCTGACGGAAAATCCCAAAATATTTTGCCCCAAGGTCAATTGGTTGCTAAGATACAGCCTCACATAGCAACCGGTGCGCATTCCAAAAAATTAGTTAAAAGAAAATTGGGCATTTTTGATTGACTGTTTTAGCTTGGATATTTATGCAAAAGTGTTCATTATCTGGAAATTGAGAGAACTTTATAGTCTTTGCAAGAAAAACTGACTGTGACGCGAAATTGACTTTTCGTTAACGTGCACGAGGTCACCGAAAATGGTGTTAAATGTTAATTTTGAACATTTGAATGCATATTTAGAAGCTAATATCTTCCACATTTCATCACCTTAGGTTCTAAAATATTATGCTGTTGAAGGCTTTGACTTGCTGAGTAATTTTGAAAAAAATCGGCGCATTCATGATCACCGTTTTTACGGAGAGCGCCCTCAAAGTTGACAAAAATGAAAAATGTGCCAAATTCAAGGTCACGGATCACCCTTCGTCCCACCTAGGAATAGCATCAATTTTTGTATATTGATAGACATTTACCTATATTATCTTGGGTTACCAAAGAAATTTTGCTCCCGAAATGTTCAATGGCAAATTTACCCCACCGAAAATGGTCGTAAACGGCCAAATTCCCACGTAATATCACATATTGGGTTTAGAGGACATTTCAAATGTCCACGCTTTCAAAATGAAAAGCACTAGCCCTGTGATATTTGCAGTAGGGATAGTCTGTTATACATATTTTAGTAATATATACCACAAAACACTTTTATAACATAATAATGACCTTGAAATTTAATCCAAAATTTGATAAAAAACAATAAATCGCTCCATTTTCCTCATTGCACTGCATGTAAATGTGTTTTGAAAGACTTTTCACAGAGCAATATTTCAAGAATTATGAAAGCTGACATTCTACCATATTAGGGTGCTAAACTATTTCTGCTCATCTTCCAGATTTAGTGTCAATTTGATCATGAATGTTATATCTTTGACCTTGAAGTGCTTCTAAAAATAGCTGTAAATTTGTTAACTACAAATTACACACACAACAGGTGTTTTATGGCATGATATACTTGTTATTCTTCCACAAACACAGAAGCTTTTTATGATGTAAATGTTATATACTGGAATTAATCTATACGTGTTTGCGAGATATGTTGCAATTAATTACTCTGTTCTGACAATGACCCTCAATTTCAATCAAAAATGGGGATGGTAATATTTTGTGATTTTGTGTGCATTTCCTATGGAAAACAGTGCTTTTTGTGGTGAAACTCATAAAAACTTGACCATTTTTACTATCTTTCACATCGATTGGTTAATTCTATTCTAGTTATGGTAGAAAAGTGGGCTGTGACAATTTCCAATAAAAAAAAAAAACATGGTTATGCTGCAGAAAATAAAAACAAAGAAATACATAAGAAATTCCAAAAACAAGAAAATACATAAGAATTGAAATGATTTTGAAAGTTTTCATTAGGTACAGAACAAATTCCCCGAAAAAGAAGACTCTCAATCCTTTTAATGTGCGTTTCACAGGCTAGAATACGAATTTTTTAATGTCCATAATTATCAATTATTAGTACGTACTTTAATACAGGTCTTTATGGAGAGGAATAGGCATTTCTCATGATTTTGAAGGTCATAAATTGAGGGTCATTGTCAGAACAAAACAATTGATTGGAACATATCTTGCAAGCATGTATAGATTAATTCCAGTATATAACATTTACACTATAAATAGCTTTTGCGTTTGTGGAAGAATCACAAGTGTATCATGCCATAAAACACCTGTCGTGTGTGTACTTTGTAGTTTACAAATTTACAGCTATTTTTAGAAGTACTTCAAGGTCAAGGGTATAACATTCATGATCAAATTGACACAAAATCTGAAAGAAGAGCACAAATACTTTAGAACCTTAATATTGTAGGCTGTCAGCTTTCATAATTCTTGAAATATTGCTCTGTGAAAAGTCTTTCAAAACACATTTACATGCAGTGCAATGAGGAAAATGGAGCGATTTATTGTTTTTTTTATCAAATTTTGGGTTAATCTTCAAGGTCATTATTATGAAATAAAAGTGTTTTGTGGTATACATTACTAAAATATGTATAACAGACTATCCCTACTGCAAATATCACAGGGCTAGTGCTTTTCATTTTGAAAGCGTGGACATTTGAAATGTCCTCTAAACCCAATATGTGATATTACGTGGGAATTTGGCCGTTTACGACCATTTTCGGTGGGGTAAATTTGCCATTGAACATTTCGGGAGCAAAATTTCTTTGGTAACCCAAGATAATATAGGTAAATGTCTATCAATATACAAAAATTGATGCTATTCCTAGGTGGGACGAAGGGTGATCCGTGACCTTGAATTTGGCACATTTTTCATTTTTGTCAACTTTGAGGGCGCTCTCCGTAAAAACGGTGATCATGAATGCGCCGATTTTTTTCAAAATTACTCAGCAAGTCAAAGCCTTCAACAGCATAATATTTTAGAACCTAAGGTGATGAAATGTGGAAGATATTAGCTTCTAAATATGCATTCAAATTTTCAAAATTAACATTTAACACCATTTTCGGTGACCTCGTGCACGTTAACGAAAAGTCAATTTGGCGTCACAGTCAGTTTTTCTTGCAAAGACTATAAAGTTCTCTCAATTTCCAGATAATGAACACTTTTGCATAAATATCCAAGCTAAAACAGTCAATCAAAAATGCCCAATTTTCTTTTAACTAATTTTTTGGAATGCGCACCGGTTGCTATGTGAGGCTGTATCTTAGCAACCAATTGACCTTGGGGCAAAATATTTTGGGATTTTCCGTCAGACACTTTGGGGAACATTTGGTGCGATTTTTAAGAAAATCGGAGGGGGTCGGGTGACAACTTTTCTGAAAATTGGATGATTTGACGTGGATTGACCCTTATGGATTTTTGTGAGATCGTATATATAGCACATTTAGTTTTCAACATTTTAAATATTTTGTGTGTGTGATAGGAATATGTGTAACTGATGCACATGCGTGGTATGGCCTGAATGATTGCATACCAATGCCAGTCATAAAGTGAACCGATGCAATTTCAGGCTGTCAGTCGGCAATTTGATGTTATGGATGTAAAACGAGGCATTTACCAAGTGCATGTGTTTGCATGTCTTCGCATTCAAAGTTTTATTTTTAATGTGTATGTTCTTTTGACTTTTATCATGTCACGTTGAAGTGGTACAGTCATGGTAATGGCCACCCATCCTCCGGCTGCGCCTCAGCCCGCTCCGGCCACGACGGCATCCACCAATCCGCCAAACTCAGCCCAAGGACCCAACCAAGCTGCTCCAATGAACAACGTGACTCCTCAGTCTGTGGGGCGAGAGTTTGTGAGGCAGTATTACACTCTGCTGAATAAGGCGCCGAAGCACTTGCACAGGTGAGTTTTGTGCACAGTTTTGTGCCCAACTTTTACACCTTCCCACCTAGGGCATGTCCTACCCAGGGGCCCGTTTCATAAAGATTAGGCTCAACAAATCGAGTGTAAGATCAATCGCAACTCTTTATGAAACAGGCCCCACAGCTGCCAGTAAGCTTACTAGTCTCCTTGATTCTGTAGGAGGCTTCCTGAAAAAGAAAGAACAGACTGAATACAAAAAATTATATCATGTTTCCTCTTGTCTGGAAAGAAGAATATACAAGTCTCCCACATTCAGGAATGATTTTTATTTGAATTTGATATGGGCATGTTCACAGCCTGGCTACAACCCTCGTGCCTGCTTACCCCAGTCAACTGATGTCCACAGTTGAATACCGTAAAAATGATATGTTCGCAGCGTGAAAATTTCACAAATTGGAGGCGATGGCCTTTCTTGCAGCATGAAATTTTCGCGAATTGCCACTGGGATCCAATGCATATTGTGTAGACAAGAACTTTCGCGTGCATTTTAATTTCGCGAATGATGGCGCCCGCGAAATTAAAGTGCATGCGAACATTCCTTGTTTTACAGGATGTAAAATGAGAGGATACTTGTTTTTAGCTCTCCTGTACAAGAAGGTTCAAGTGAGCTATTGCAGTCATTCATCTTTTGGCATTTCCATAGAAACATATGCCAACTTCATGCTAGACAATCAAGAACTCAAGAACTCAAAACAGGGGTCACTCTCCTGTTGTGTGAATGTAAGCATTCCTGAGTGTATGTTGCAGGTTAAAGCAGTGCATGGGACCAAGTTGAGATGCACAGCAGCTATAAAAGAGGTCATTTGTGATGGACATTTCAACTTACCAATACTGCAGAACGTTGTGCATCCTCAGTTTTCCTGGGATATTTCATTAAAGTGTCCAGTATGCACTGTATTAAAAATGCTGTACAACTTTTCCAGTAGACCACTGCATTAATGAAATGTTTAGTGATAAAGTAGTACTATTTTCGTCATATATTTACCAATTCTAATTTTTTACGAATCGGGACTTCCCAACAATTTCGTGAATGGTTTAAATTTGTGATTGTGGAGCACAACACTGAATGGAGAAATGTATGCAGCAAAACTGCACAATAGCACTAGAAATCTCTTAGGATTGTGTGTAAAATGTGCAGACTCATTGCATTACTTGAGTGATGCTTGCCCATGCGCATGTACAATGTAGACTGCATAGCACATTCGTAGATTACAAAAAAAAGCAACAACAATCAACAACTGTATATTGACTTGTAAACATCAAGTGTAATGTGGAACAGTGAAGATTTTAGATTAGGTGCTCAATGAGTGGTAGCTATAGTTGATAAATGAATGATAACATTTGGCTCAGTATTGTTGAACGCTGAACATAGATTTTCTAGTGTCTTAATCAGTGCCATCTATCCAATATACGCATGTGAATGTCATTGCTGCATGGTAACTTTCAAAGAAGTCACTTAGATGACACTTACTTAGTATTTATTGAAGAGCAAATACACACATGTTCATGAATTATTTTGGGCCTTCATGCTTATGATACACAGTGTGATTAATGATTATGGTTGATAGTGGCATTAACCTAAAGTGATTGTAATGCAATATAGACAATATACCAGGCTTCAAATCCAGCAGCATGGATACAGATTATAGGTGTCTGCTTTGCCGTAGGAGTTTGTAACATGATGACTTGCACTAGCATGACTTGTGACTCATTGAACTTTGGCAAGGTTTACATGCGTGTCACTTCAAAGTGTGTTAGTATCACAGCTACGAGTCAGTACAGACTGAATACACACATTGCGTTGTGCAGCACTTGAAACGAGTCCCTCTCAGGGGGCCTCATGCATGTGTTGTATTAATGTGGGTTGTGCTCAAGACTGCAAGCTTAAGGACATGCATTTGTTGCAGCATACTTGCATAGTTTTATAATTATAAATGTGTGCACTTTTTTTTTTTTGGGGGGGGGGGGTATTTCTATAACATTGGTTTACTTTGTATAAATTGCAGATCTTTCTCTAGGAGTACATGGTGGTCATGCATATGAATTAATATTGGAAAACAAGTGTGAAACTTTATTTAAAACACCCAATACTTATGAAGGGAACTCTGAAGGAGGAGACTAAAATGGATAAATGGTCAAAAATATGTGGCCGAGGTATGCTACATGTTGTAGTGAAGTATTTAATTACATGTATGTCATTTTCTGGTCACAACTCTACTTATGAATGTCCAGTGACGATGTAACTCGGACTAGGTAAAAGTGTGATGATGAGTAGAACCTGATGGTGGTGACAGTTCAAAGATCGAAGTCAAAAGTCATCATACTTGTTTAAAAATATCACCCTCTAGTCATAGCTTTAGCTAGGAATATCCGTTGGTAGAGTATTTAGTACTGAGAAAGATTAAAAAAAATGAACAGTTATGTGTCTTAAGTGTCGTTCCCAGTAAAATATCAAAGTCAAGGTTAGCTGTCAAGGCTAAGTTGATAAGTAGTGCCTTTTGGTGTGATAGATATGAATCTATAAAGGAATAGATACAAATATATATATCGAAAAATATTTCGTTATTGCAGATATGGTTAAAAGTCAATTCTTGGTTGGAAGTCCAGATCACTAGGTTTCTGCAATATATGTTAATTGAGAGCCATGCACAATACTTCTGACAGTTGTAGTGATTGGTAAGAAGCATAAGATTCCCATCACTCGTTCATGCCTGTAAATTGAGTGGATGTAGAGGTTATGAGACCTGAAAACTGTCCTCTTTTTACAGCAGGGTATAAAATTTGTGCACATCTTTGGAATGTAAGGTATTATGCTAGTAGGCTTTATATCCCTTTTCATTACCTCCGCCAAGGGAGGAGGTTATGTTTTCGTTACCGTTTGTTTGTTTGTCTGTGTGCTAAATAACTGAAAAAGTGGTTAACCGATTTGTATGAAACGTACAGGAAAGGTTGAGAATGACACAAGTAACAAATGATTAAATTTTGGGGGAATTTATGAAGGATTTATGATATTTTGACGGGTAGGGTCAGTGAACTTGAGAGTTTAAGCTGTGCATTTTTTAGGTTTTCAAATGCGCACTAAAGTGTGTGCCCTAGTTTCTGCTAGGGCAAGGGGCGTTGCGCAGCTGAAAGTTTATGACCTAACAAAGGCTTCTATATTGGGAAATCGGGCGATTTTTCAGCATGTATGTATACCTATGGGTGGAAATCACTGATCTCTATGGAAGAGCCCAAAGAGCTTTTCCCCAATGGTGGAGAGGAGAAAAATCTCTTTGGGAAGAGCAAGATCATCGGTTGAAAGTAGCTACTTGGCGGAGGTCTGCGCTGTCAGAGTGCTTTTCTAGTTTCAATTGATACAATGTACGTGCATGAATTATCCATTTCCTTAACTGAAAAATGCATACATGTCATATTGCAGCTTATTTATATATCTAAAAGGATACAAAATTGAATGAAGAATTTTCGTAGAGAGCTACATTAGCCCCCGAGAATCTCATTTCATTTGCACTTTTTCCTCTCAATTGTTTGTCTTTTTCCTGAATGACTAACTCAATACAAATATTTCTGTGAAATACACCTGCTGGTAGCTCAACTGCAAGTTAATATGTAAAAGTTTGCAGTGGCACGATTGTATTTTTCATGTTTTGTTTTGTTCAATCGCACACAGGTTTTACACGAATGCTTCATCTTTCGTGCATGGTGGAGTTGATCCTGATGGGAGCCCGGAGGATCCTGTCTATGGCCAAGAGGTATTTTCTCCCCACTAAGTATAGACAGATCTTTTTGAGAAAATGAATGAAACAAGGAGAGGGAGAGAGACAAAAATAACACTAAATCAGCACATACTAAAACTGATGTGATATCGAGAAAAATAAAAGAAATATGGCCAGTGGAAAGAAACTTGTTTCTCCTGGCATCCTCTAAGCATGTACTGAATACGGCAATCTTGGTCTGATTTTCATGTCTTTGCTGATGACATTTTTTTTATGCCTCCGCCACGAAGTGGTGTCGGAGGCATTATGTTTTCGGGTTGTCCGTCCGTCCGTCCGTCCGTCCTTCCGTCCGTCCGTAATGAATTTTGTGGACAAGGTAACTATCAAAACCTGTTGAGGTATCCTAATGAAACTTGGCATGTATGTGTATTAGGGGGTAAAGTTGTGCCTATCAACTTTTGGGTGCACATGCTCAAGGTCAAAGGTCAAAAGGTCAAGGTCAAATACATAAAATTTCACTATTTCCACCTTATCTATTGAATGCCTGAAGATATTTTCTTGAAACTTAGTGTATATATGTATTACCCAATAAAGATTCTCTGGTGAAAGTTTGGGTCATGAGGTCAAAGGTCAAAGGTCAAAAGGTCAGGGTCAAATACATAAAATTTCACTATTTCCACCATATCTATTGAATGCCTGAAGATATTTTCTTGAAACTTAGTGTATACATGTATTACCCAATTAAGATTCTCTGGTGAAAGTTTGGGTCATGAGGTCAAAGGTCAAAGGTCAAAAGGTCAAGTAAAAATATTAAAACTTTTTTTTTTCTCCATACCTTGGAAAATTGTTCAAGGTATCTTCATGGAACATAGTATATACATATACTGACTGGAAGTGATTATCTAGAGAATGTAAAGTTCATGGGGTCAAAGGTCAGGGGTCAAAGGTCAAGTGCAACACTTCAAAATTTTACTATTTCCCTCCTATCATGCAATGCCAGCAGGGTTATTTTTTTTTACACTTGGTGTATGCATACATGTTTAACCCAATAGAAATTCTCTGGAAAGTTTTTTTTTTCTTCTTTTTTGCCTCAAAGGTCAAAAGGTCAAAGATCAAGTGAAAGTGCTGAACTAACTTTTTCCTCCATATCTCGGAAGTGGCTCAAGTTATCTTGAAACTTAGTACATATTATGCATGTTCTACCTGAAAGTGATTATCTTATGAATTTTAGGGTCAAGGGCCAGATGAAAATGGTAACAATTTACTATTCAATTCAGAAATTGCACTTTTTCTCCACACCTGTACCTTGAAAATTACTCAATGCCTAAATGTATGAATGGGTCAAAGTCGAGTTAAAGTCCTTAAATCCCTAGATACATGCTCTCCTATTCATCCAATTAAACCTAGGTCAAGGAAGGTGAACATTCAACACATTTGTGACAAACTTGTCATTTCAATATTTTGCCAATTTTGTGAAAATGTAATCACACATTGTCCACATGTACTATCTAGACCTATTGGGAAAATCATGCATTATGGCGGAGGCATACCAGTCGCCAAAGCGACATTTCTAGTTTTTTTTTTTTTATGGGACTGAAATATCAATGTTTCTATAGGCTCAGGACAGGAACGAGCATTTTTTTTTTTTTTTTTTTTTTTTTTTTTTTTTTTTTTTTTTTATCACATACAATGAATGTTAATGTTTAACACTGGTGACAGTCCAAGACACTGACAATCACCGTTGGGCCAGTAACTTTTCAGGAAATGCCAAATTTAATGGTCAGACGTGACCGATTGTTGGTAAAAAAAAAAGAACAGGACCAGTGAATTTTAGGTTCAAACCAGTAAAACTTGTTATCTACTGGTATGACCAGTTGAAAAAATGGGTTGTTGTGCAGCCCTGTGTATGTGCTTATGCTTCAAGGCTGATAATATGTGATGCGAAGGTCAAATTCCAGGGTAGACATCTGAAATATGTTTGTATGTGAGATAATTCCAGCAGCTTTTCATGTCACCAAACTTGTTCAAGTAGACTGATGAGGCACTCACAGACCGAGAAATTTTAATGAAGGTCATGGCAGTGTCTACAGACTTATATTCCAGGCTTTGCTCAGGGTGACAGTGACACATATTTTCTCCAAGTAAGAATTGACCATTCTGCTGCATTGCATAATTTAAACATACCAATTATAAGACAGAATGGGTCGACAGAACTATGACATTTGATGCACAGACATTACTAAGTAGCCTTTTAATAGTCTAGAAAGTTTTACATCAGGCTATTTATTTATTTCGTTAATGATGATGCTTTGATGTAGACTAGCAAATTTGATTGGAGACAAAACGCATTAGAATGAGTTCAAAGGTCATTGAAGTCTGAAATTGCTTCACACATTGGCAATCACTCAAGATAAGAGCAGTATTTTTAACTGTTTTACATGCCGTGAGACAGTCTTACAGCTAAGTTTGTGGTATATTTATTGAGGACAGAATGATTCATACCTTGCTACTTATACACCCCCTCAAAATAGTGGTTAGATCAAGGATAGCATGTGGTAGCCAGTGTCAAGGAATAGGATCTTATAACATGGTTTCATGCAATCGTGGCGACATTTGCTCTTTCCTGCCAGTGACAATTTAAAAGAGTGATGTTCTGGTGCTCAGTAAGGCATTATGATTTAGAATAACTTCAATCACAATACACAGTATTTGCTATCTTGTTGCAGCATGTTGAATCTTTGCTGTTTCCTGTTTCCTATCATAGGCCATCCATGCCAAGATCTTGTCTCTGAACTTCCGTGACTGTCATGCTAAGATCAGGCAAGTGGACAGTCATGGCACAGTAGGGGATGGTGTTGTTGTGCAGGTAAGTTCAGGAATCATTGCTGGTATGGTATTTATAGATTTACGATATGCTGAAGTTATTTTTTTTTTTTTTAATTCAAATGATAACAGCAGTAGTTGAGAAATAGCAATAAGCAACAATTTAGAACATATTTCAGTTCGATGGTTCTATCCAATGGTAATTTATTATTGCATTTTGTGACAGGGATTTTTTTGTGTGTGCCTGAAATTTGCAAAATATTTTTATGATCCAGTGTCATGCTTATACTCAGTAGTGGCAAGCAACTTTAGTAGAGACCAGACTGTAGAGACGTATCTGTTTCTCTCAGTTTTCACGCCATGAATGTTTCTAGTTTGTTGAAGACATAATGGCGTTGGTGAGTAAGGCGACTTTGAAGGAGATTCTTTGCCCTGCCATCAACAGGTCACTGGTGAGCTGTCGAATAACGGAGAGCCCATGCGTCGCTTCATGCAGACATTTGTGCTGGCGCCCCAGGCTGCCAAGAAGTACTTTGTCCGCAATGACATCTTCCGCTACCAGGATGAAGTCTTTCAGGACGAGGAGACTGAGAGTGAGCCCGAGATTGGTGTTGATTGTAAGTGTGCATCATGTTTGCTCTTGTAATATTTGTTGTCTTCAGAGCGTAGTGCTGTTATAATTGGGCTAGGTGTCTTGAAGCCATTTATAGGCTTTTCAGTTGTACTCGGTAGGTTGTAGACCGGGAATATTCATTTGTTTGAAATGAAAGGAGAAAAAAAGAATATAGAAATGTTGAAGTTTGTAGTTTCTTGCCATAATGGTCTGTAAAAGATTCAGTGGAGGTCACGTTGGAAGATATTTGATGATAATACTATGTAGGTATCTGCAGTCATTGGTTATTGAAGGTGGCTCATTCGGTAGTCTAATAAAATCGTGTGTTACCATGCTGCCCCCTCTAGTATGGGGCACAACAATCTATCTCTCAGATATACGTTTCCACATGTGTGGGGTCAAGCGTGTATATCATGCTGCAGGAATGAAGGAATGATTGGAGCAGTTGTCATGTCCACTTGCGTGATATCTTACCTATCATTTCTGGTTGACATTTGTGACTGTTGCAGGCGACTCTGATGGTGGTCGAGAAGAGATCAGGCTAGACCAGCAGCGGATTGCCACGCCAGAGCCGGCTGTCATCCCAAAGGAGCCTCCACAGGTGCCACCCCAGGCCACGGCTTACTACGAGCCACAGCCTCCAGTTCCTGTGAGGTAACGTCTAGTTTGTCATGTCAGTGGGTGTCTGTAATGCTCCTGTCTAGCCAGGAGTATGTGTCTCGGATACCCTGTCATGTACTTGTTTGCACATTTTCTCGTGTCCTTTCTGCTAGCTTATTGTTGGGGTATTTATTTACCTTTTTTGAGGAGGGGGGGGGGGAATGGGTGATGTCTGATTGCATGGAGGTTTGGGCCTGAAATGAATCCCAGAAAAAAAAAATGGTGTCTCGAAAATACAACATTCCATGTCTACAGTAATCTGATAGCCTCAGTGAGTGAATCAGTGTACACCATATGTTTGGCATTGGCCTGTTTGATTTATGGTTAGCATGATGCATGCAGGCAAGAGTGTTATTCGTATTCTTCTCTTTTCCTGCAGTTTTTAAGCATCTGACTGCCACACAAAATTGGTGTGGGGTCTGGCTGCGTGATAATGTCATGTTCTATTTTTAGATTGTGGGGACAGGGATTATGACCTTAAACTTAATCCTTGTTGCTGTTTGTTTTTCCTTTTTTATATTTTTTTAGAATGTATATGAATGACTTCAGGCTTATGTATACCTGTACTTGTGCATGAATTTATCCACAGCAATGGATCTGCGCACCCGGATTCCCCTGAGGACACGCCCATCAAGACGGTGGCACCAGAGGTGGAGACCTTCACCCCCGAACCACAGGCTGAGATTGAAGACCCTGCACTTAGCCAGTCTGTGAGGGTGGCTTCACCGCCCCCCATGGAGAATCACCAAGCGGAGCCTGTTGAGCCGGAGAAGCCACTGATAGAGGAGCCAGTGGACAAGAGTGAGTCGAAAGAGATCATATTCATGTTAAATCTCCGGAGATGATGTTAAAAGCAGTGAGTTGTAGATTAGTTACTAAATGAGGAACACAAAAGAAAGAAATAAAAAAAAAACCTGTATCATTATGCCAGCCTTGATCTATTTCCTCAGTAAGTTATGCCATGCAGGGTATTGCCAATATGCACCTAGATAGTGAAGGATAGTAGTGTGCTTTATTTTCTGTGTAGCTTGAATTAATGGACATGCTATGGCACATCATTCTGATAGCCATCAAAGATTTGTGAAAAATCAAGCAGCAAATTTGCAGATGCTAACCTTGCATCATGCTGCTGATACTTTTGCACATATGGTGACATCTATGCTGATTTCATAGCAATCCACAGGAATCTAGCAGTTCCATAAGAATTCTCAAAATTAAAGTAAGTGTAATAGTGCCTGTCAGCTTCCGAGAGACATGCCTAACGATGTACACCTTAGATATCTAAGTGCTATGAAAGTGGTCACTTTTGCGTTCAAATATTTTTGCCAATGAGGAGGTCACAGACATTTCACACGATGTTTTCGCGGTTTGACACTGTTGCTTTCGTAAGTGCAATAATTCCTGTCTGTTCACTCTGCCACTTTACTTTATATGTATTTATTAGACATCTGACAGCACAAAGATACCAGTACATACCTTAGCAATCACGACTGGGCCAGAAGAAAACATACGCGGCCTCGCACGCCCGTATTTGCAATGCACTAATACACTCTGCTGTGCACATTGTGTGTGCCATGCACATGTACACGCGTACTGTATACTTACAGAAGTCACATGATTGGGGCTGCAGACATGTGACATGTGAATGCTGAAACTTACATGAGGTCTTCTACTAACTGGCTTGGTACAAAAACAATTTCATTTTCCAAATAGGAATACAAAATTATGCAAGTTTATTGTCATGCTTGCTGTGTATAGGGGAAGTCTGGACTCAGTTTTTGTTCAGTTCCGTGATCCACAAGTTAATAAACACAACGCAGTGTTTCAGTTCTTAAAATATGAAGTCCAACACAAGGAGACACACTGAACTGTTTAAAATTCAGCAAAAATTGTTATTAAAAACAGATGGACTTTAAAGCGCTAAAGTGTCCCAAGAAGTGATGAAATTATTCATCCCAGTATGCCTCCTTTGCATCATTGTCCTTATAATAGCTTGTGATGACTTGAAGTCTCTGCAATAGCTTTCATGACCCTAAGTCGCATGGAAACCCTTCATGATTATGTCTTGATTTTACCGTAAAATGTCATGTACACACAACATTTGCTGGGCGTGAATGGGCTTGATGACTGAGTTGCGAAGGTCAATGGATTTGACCACATTGTTGATATTTCCTCCTTCTTCAGTGCCTTCAGCTACCTTCTTGGCATACCAGTTGGAAAAACAGTGCCTGCATCTCCTTTTCCACTTTTTTTTCGGTGGCATCAAGGGGGTAGGAGTAATCACATACAGAAATTCTATCTCATACTGGCTTGTTGAGGAGTTCCTTGGTGTGGTGAGCATGGAAGACGTTAAAGATCAGGAGGGGTTATACATCAGCTGGCCAAACCATATTCTCTTTGGTCCGAGTAATGTACGGGAGGATAATTTTCTCAATGTACCGAATCGTACTGTCACTAGTACTCCAGTGACTTTCGGTATGCCAAATGTCCCAATCTTATAGGAATTCCACCGGTGGATCACATTGATCTTTCTTATCCTGGTAGATAATCTGAGGTGGTCAGGACTCTCCACTCAAAGAGCATGCTATGAGGGAGGTATTCTGCCACTTGTCATCGGATGCCCTGATAGGTACCTGCCTGTCTCCTTTTGGATTCATGATCCAAGATGTAGCTAGTGTGGATTGAACTGCTGTGTGGTCCCAATTTATTACCAGTTCAGCTGGTATGTTGAACTTGCGCACAAGGCGGCCAATTCTGCGGTGAAATCTTCTGGCAATCTCATCATTGTTCTCCGGATGAGTTTTTATCTTTTTATCCCTTAGTACTTTTTTGTGTATCCCATTCTGTCAAGCACTGATCTGGTCCATGATTTATCAATTGTCACACTGCCCCCATGTTCACTGAGGACAGGAGGCTTAGCTGTTTGAAGCAGACCTGTAGTGCCAGCTAGAACTAGTTTGTTGCTCACAATCTTCCATGTCTCCTCGCTGTGTTAATGAAATCCTTCACCTTGCCGTCCCATTCCTTTCCCAGCAGAAGTTTGTGTCCTCTGGCACTTTGGGCCAGGGATTCAGGAATATCACTAGACGCAATTGCCTTCAAATATGCATCCTTCATACCCCGGATGGTACTCTCTGAACAGAGCTCTTCAACTCTGTTGAAAACTTCCTCTGAGCAGCAGCTACTCCATTCGTGGCTGCATAGCATCCTACATTTGCTCAAAGTTCACTGCTATGCAGTCCATATGGACCATGCCATTTCTTACTAGGAGGCACAGATTCATTCAAAGATGTTGATAAAGAAGTTTCATTCAGAAAGACATTGACTTTCTTATTTGCAACTCGTGTGACTGTTTGAAATGTCATTAAGTTTTGAGGCAAATTGGAGGTCACTCATTCAGTGGTTAAAAGTACGTGAGCAAGATTTTTGCTAAGAGTAGTTGGTGATAAATTGTGATTAAAACAACACTGAGCACTTTATGAATTAAATTTCTGAAAGAAAGGTGTAATGAATGGCACCCCTTGCACATGCTGTGAGAAACGCTAAGTAATAACATCTGTATTATGTCATCCCTGGTATTTTTTCCACTAGAGCCAATTAAATATACATTCAGAAAAACTAATTGTTTTATGCACACAGCATGCACACGCAACAACCAAGATCACTGCACTCTCTTGTGCCTTAGGTTTGTCAGTAAAAGGGGATGCGCGGAGCTTTAAACATACAAGCAGCGTATATTCAGCCAGCAATGGCCATGGTTTTGCTCAAGCTCAAAATGCACTAAATGCTGCAAAATGAGCACATTGTTGATTTTGCACTGCAAATTTAATGCAATCTAGATCAGGTAGCAATATTTTTGTGTGTTGTTTAATTTGTGTCCCCGAAGTGATTTGAATAGCGTTTACAGTACTGGAAGCCATTGAATGCTTTAATTATGATCATATCAACAGTACAAATAATTTTGCAGTTCATGCCCATTTGCTCAACCAGAATGAAACTAGATTAAATACTGTTTGAAAGGGCACTTGTAAAATGAACATGTTTCAAATAAAGTCTGTGTTATGAAATGAAATGTGTCCCACCCCACCTTGTAAGAATGATGTTTATTTAAAAAAAAAAAAAATGTGTTGTTTGTTTCTTCAGCGCCGAAAACCTTTTCTTGGGCGGACAGGGCCAGAGGACCCACTGCTCCCAGCACTGGTTTGGCCAGCAATCCCATGGCAGCACCGGTAACTATTTCTCCCTCTTGCATAATTGTCTTGCTTTTAAATTGTGCTACACCAGCAAGAGTTGTGCATGGTGAGAAAGATAACTCTGCAAGTAAAGTCATGTAAAGGAGTCCTGACAAGTTCTCTGGTTTGGCAGACCACTGTAAGGTTATGGCCAGCTACTAGAGTATACTGTACGAGCTGAAATTTTCGCGTACAGATATTTTCGCGAATTGCTACTTGGAGGACATTTTCACGTGTTGTTAATTTCGCGGTTGCGAGGGTCTAAACTGAACTTAGCTATTCGCGCGTTGTTATTTTCGCGGTTCAAAGGCGATTGGCGAAATTCGCGAAAATAAAACCACTGCGAAAATTGCAGCTCGTACAGTACCCTGATAGCCATAAGTAGGATCAATGGTTGTTAACTATGTTCTATTTTTCTATTTTGCTTTTTTTTAATGAAGGTAATGGCATGTAGGAGCAACTTTGTATTGACTGTAGCAATTTACATGTGATTTCCTCATCACCCTATAAGATTATTGAAAACCCACGGATGGCAGAGTAGATTAGTGCATTGTTACTATGATTCTGGTGCTATTTTCCATTATCATTGGCAGAGCCAGGTTATTGCCCCAAAGGCAAGTGATCAGATTGGTGGTATGACCACCTTGACGAGGGAGCCACCTTCAAGAGCCAAGGAAGTCCTCCCCCAAAGAGAACCTAAGAAAGAGCGTCGCGGACCCCCGGGTGGCATGGGCGGTGGACCAGGTCCCGCTCCTGGCATGGGACCTGGGCTGGGCAGTGGCAGGAGAGGCTTTGAGGAGGGTCCTGACAAGGGAAGGGGACCATCCTCGAACCGCTACCCCGATAGTCATCAGCTGTTTGTGGGCAACTTGCCTCAAGACATCAATGATGAAGAGCTCAAGGTTTTCTTCTCAGGTGAGAATTAACTTGCCCAGAAGAAACATAGTAGATGTTCACCAAGTAGGATTTTTCAACTGTGCTCAGATTTAAAGGGACTCTACAGTACTGGTTGAGGTGGGGATTCATGTTTTGAACATTCCTAAGTGAGATAATGAGAAACCTCTTATGAAATATGAAAGTGCATGTATTTTTAAGAAGGATTCAATGTTTATTTGATGAAAATTACCTTACGTGACCCTTAATATCAGTGTTCAAAGTTATCAGCTTTCATTAACAGTTTGTGGTAACACAGGCATTTGCCAAGAAGAAATTTTAGTTCTTCATAATGTAGAAATTCTTATTTAAAACATAGGAAATAAAACATAAAAAGCAGCACTGGGCTTACCCACAGGCCATGAGGCCAACAGCCATGACGCCCCATCAACTGGCTGCAATGCCCCTCCAAAATTTGAAGAGTTTAAGGCCACTATTGGTCGTGACCCTTTCTGGTTAAAAGAACTAGGGAATCTAATAAGTTTGAAGATCAAAACATAATATTCCCTTCCTTTCCATAGATCTGTCTAGTGCCTAAAGCGTAATGCACAATGGTTGTTAAGTATATATCAATGTATAGTAAGTACTGTAGCACATCCTCCTGAAACATTGTGGTAACTTTTGTTGCCAGGCAAAGAAACACCAATCAAATCAATGTAGTTGAAATTAAAAACAAATTTTAGGTGAATTGATTTTGGCCTTCAACCCCCGACTTGATGCCTTCAAAAATGTATTTAAAAAGTGAGAGTAAAAGCCAAACTTGTTGTGACCCCAAACAAATTGAATTTGAGCTGTAAGGAAATTTGAAAAATAACCCTCTTATTCAGGTCTGATGTTGATGTTGCATCTACCATTTACTTTATCTTAATTTACTCCATTTATTTTGTGTTATTGTGTACAGCACAAGAATCCCGCCACTGGATGTACATCAGCCGCAGCAGAATTCTATGAGCTCCCATACTCCCAACCCCACATAATACCTATTAACTGTAAACTGAATGTTAAAATATGCTTTCGATTTTTTGTTTTGTTCTTGTTTTGTTTTGCAGCCAACTTTGACATGGTGTGGAATTGCACAGAAAGTAATCATGTTTCACGAGTATGGAAGTACAACAAATTGTCAGAGCTAACAGTGTTTTTGCTGACATTGTTCAATCTGCAGAATTTGGGCGCGTTGTCGAGATGCGCATCAACCGCAACTCTGGACCCAAGCTCCCGTACTTTGGCTTCATTGTGTTTGACGATGCAGAGCCAGTTCAGAACATCCTTGCTCTGAAGAAAACAAAGGTACTTAAATGTCTGTTAGCACACCACATCTGACTAAAAAATGCATGTATGTGTTTGATACCAGCACCAGTAGATCCACTCTGCACAGCTCATAGATATGTCAGAATCTTGCAGTGGATGGGTTGATGGAATGTCTGTAAGGCAGTCATTATACCCCCGCCAAACGAAGTTTGAAGGGGGTATATAGGAATCAGCGGACGGTCAGTCGGGTGGTCGGCGGTCGGGCGGTCGGTCCGTTGCAAATCTTGCGTCGCGAACTACTTCCTCAGTTTTCAACCGATTCCCATAAAACTTGGCACAGATATGTGCCTTGGGTTGTAGATGTGCAAGACATATTTTTTGACAGTACCCAAAAGTACGTTGCCATGGTAACGGCATATTATGGGCAAAAATGGGTACAAATCTTGCGTCGCGAACTACTTCCTCAGTTTTCAACCGATTCCCATAAAACTTGGCACAGATGTGTGCCTTGGGTTGTAGATGTGCAAGACGTATTTTTTGACAGTACCCAAAAGTACGTTGCCATGGTAACGGCATATTATGGGCAAAAATGGGTACAAATCTTGCGTCGCAAACTACTTCCTCAGTTTTCAACCGATTCCCATAAAACTTGGCACAGATATGTGCCTTGGGTTGTAGATGTGCAAGACGTATTTTTTGACAGTACCCAAAAGTACGTTGCCATGGTAACGGCATATTATGGGCAAAAATGGGTACAAATCTTGCGTCGCGAACTCCTCCCACAGTTTTTGATCAATTTTTATGAAATTAGGTACAGATGTTCATCTGAATATGTTAATGTGCAAGACACATATTTCCGCAGTGGCAAAAAGTGCGTTGCCATGGTAATGGCATGTTATTGGTAAAATATAGGGCAAAATGCTTCATGGCAAAACTGCTTCATCAGTGTTCTTCCAATTCTCATGGAATTCATATTGAATGTTTGTCTTAGGATATAGGTCAGCATGACACATTTCTTGACAGTGACAAAAAGTATGTTGCCATGGTAACAGCTCACATATTATGAGCCAAAATGATGGAAAATTTTGTGTTGCAAACTACTTCCTCAATTTTTGCCCAATTTCCATGAAACTTGGTACAGATGTGTGCCTTTGGTTGTAGATGTGCAAGACGCATTTTTCGACAGTACCCGAAAGTACGTATTAATGGCAGAAGATCAAGGAAAGATCTTGCGGATTTAACTACTTCCTCAGTTTTTTGACCAAAGCTTATCAAATGTTGTTTGGCGGGGGTATAACCAGTCGCTGTAGCGACATTTCTAGTTTTCATTTTGGCAAGTAACACCCAGTTATTTGTCTTCTTTTTTTTTGGGGGGGGGGGGGGAGGGGAGGAATTGCTTTTGGAAGAGGTCTTGAAAGTGCTTATGATGCAAGATGAAAGTAAGGAAATTCAACTGTTTATGTCTTGTTATTTTTTTATGGAGAGTAATCAATATTTGATCAGTGTTGGCCCATCATCTTTCTTTCTGTTAGTCCATCTTGCTCCGAGGAGAACATCGCCTGAATGTTGAGGAGAAGAAGGCCCGAGACATGCGACCCCCTCGCATTCCACGTGGAGATACCAGGCCTGGCAGTGGTGGAGCCCCACGTGGAGGCTCCCTGGGTAGGGGCGGCGGTAGGGGCAGTGCAGGAGGTGGAGTCGGAAAAGGAGGTGGAGGAAACAGAAGCTACAACCCACAACGCTAAGTCAGTGGTACCTGAGGCCAGGGAGGCTTGGACTGGAGTCAGTTGTTGAATGCAACAAGGATGGAGTAGCTCAGGAGCCAATGTTCTGCCTGTGGGCCTGTAATAGATTAGTTTCTATACAACTTTTGAGTCATGGAATGGATCAGAGTGGTAGGGATTGGGCAGGATTCTGGGGAATTCTGGGGATTGGATGGGGGGGGGGGGGATGGGGAAGCGTCTGCATTGAAGATGATTATGAGATGTTACAGAAATGCACGCAATGATAACCAGTAGGTATAAGCTTACCCTCTGCATGAGACACAAGATCCTGAAATACACTCAAAGTGAATGGCACATTTTAGCAAGTGTGTTACAATTTTGAAGTTTATATGCAATTTTTTTTCCCTTAAATAGACAAGTACTGATAATGCAATTGAAAGGTTTCTTTGTCACATATCTTTCAACTTGTACTCTTGTATGTGATCATAGATTTATTTTTATGCTTTCTCCTGTAGACAAGGAAAGTATGTTGGTGTGTGTTATATGTCATCAATGTTCATAGATCAAGCATGGGAAGGGATTGAGTTCTCTTTGTATATGTGTTCACCTGTATGTTATTTTTTCAGTTTTATTTCTTCTTCTTATTATTAATCTGCAATGTTAGTCACCAGTGTTTGTCACCAGTGTTCCCTTAAATGACGTTGTCTCATGCTGGAAGACTTGATGATGTGAAATGTTTGCGCTCAGTCTTGATTAAACTCCTGGTTTATACCTTGGTGCCTTGTAGTTCAATAAAAGAAGACATGTTATCAAGAATGAGCGATTTGTTTTTTTTTTTTTTCCCGCTGATTAGTTGTTAAAAGGTCAAGAACATTTAGTGTGTGCTCCTCCAACAGTATCCACAACTATGTCTCTTTGCTGTTGAGGGTTCTGTTTTTTTTTTTTTTTCTTCTTCTTTTTGGTTCTGTTTATGTTTTGCTCAGTAAGTTGTACGTGTAGCTTTGTTACAATAAAAAAGAAAATGTCTGTTTAAAAAAAAAAATGATGAAAAAGGAAATTTGAGTATAATGCAAATGTTCCTAGCCTGAAACTTTCATAGAATGAGAGAGTGAGAGGGCAGTGTGTGAGTTTAGAATGAAGACATGGGACGAGAAAAGCCTCAGGAAGAACAAATTCACACATTTAAACAAAAACAAACAAAAAAATCTAAGCAGTGTCTGATTATAGCTAGATATTTATGTCAAAAAGCCAGTGATGTCAAGGGAAATGGCGTAGGTGCTCCCTTGTTTCCACACAGTGATAAAGAGATGGCATTCATAGTGTTATAAGTAGTATCTGTGAGCGTTAAAAAAAAGAAGAATATTAGCAAAGCAAGAAAACTGTTACGGAGTAGAACATTTGCTAATTATTCGACACATTACTTTAACGAGTTGTATGTATTGTTGGCAGTGCTGTATGAAGTGCTTTTTGTGTGAGGCATTTGCCTAATGCAGCCACTATTTAACAAAGTAACTTTTTGATGCCTGTAATAATACTGCAGAAGAGGAGTTACTACGATTTTGCACATTTCATGTATCCTTGCTAAGCAGTTATTTCATTCTGAAGGGATAATTGTAAAATGCTTCTGAGTTTGAAAATACGGTGTTGTCTATGTGATGTTGAAGCATAATTTTTCAAAAACACAGAGAAATGGATGTCACAGCAGGTACTTCATTGCTATGCTACTAGATGTGTATGTATGTCTGTCTGTCTGTGTGTGTGTGTGAATGTGAAAGAGAGAGAGAAAGAGAAAATGGCACAACTGGAGCATGGTGTTTGAAATGTATACTGTAAAAATCTCACATTCGTATGATACAACACATTTTTTCATTTGTTCTTTGCTATTTATCATCACATGTATGGAAATGTTCATGGATCTGAGATATATATATATAAAAAAGAAGCTACACACATACTCAAAAATTTGCAACTTCTATGTGTAATTTGAAGTGGTAACGTGATATTTCAGAGATATCTTCCACTGTCTGACTGAGAAGTGAGCTGCGTGAATCTCGGACAAAAAAACAAAAACAAACGAAGTCAGTGGGTATAGTAGCAGGAGATAGATTCTCTCTTTGAGAACTCTGTTGTAATTTCTGATTTAGAAACCTAGAAATCAAAGTATTGTACAGTTCATCAAGAGAGCAGCTTAACTTGCCTATGAAGTTTTTTGTTGTTGAATTGAAAATCCAAGATGTTTGGCACTTGTGCCATAATCCGTTTTACTGCCCCCGACCCCTAAAATCAAGCAAAGCAAAACAAAGAAGTGTTGTTGGTACCCTGCCTCCAGATATGCCAAACCTCTTGGATTGTAACTGCAAGTTAGTTGGTGTCTTGTCACATGTCTTATCTCCTTTTGATACAGTGCCAGCATGTCAAAATATTATCTGAACTTATGTACAGTTTTCCATGATTTGGTTTCAAAAAGGATGTGAAAAAGGAAAAAAAAAAATCTTGACTGCTGAGAGTATTGACTAAATCTGTGGGTCGCATATCTGCATTCCTTTCACAAGCATGTAGTAGTGATGTTGAGCATGTAATGTGGAGTCACTTAAAACTGCAAGGAGAGATTGTGTCAGTGTTAAATGTTTATTATTTAGATGTGTTATGAATTTAAATTATCAGTACATGTCAAGTGAAACAACTTTATTTTTTTTTATAGGCTTTGCCAATCCATTTAACTCGTTAACTGTAGCATAGTTCCTTGTATAGCATGTCATTAAATTCACCAAATGCATGTTCAAAATGCAGAAAAAAAATATGATTCTTAACTTTGATACCATGTAACTAGTAAGCCAAATATTTAAGTCAGTGTCTATACACAGAACATGCAGTTGAGTGATAAATGTGGTCATCTGTTCTCTGGTGCACTGTATGATGAGCTAAACAATAATAGCGTGTGTGCAATTTTTAAAGGGTATATCTTCAAATGTTGACGAGAAATGAATGTGATAGAATGATTCAAAGGTTTACTCATATACTGGGAGTTAATCCATCACACTTTACAAGTATGTTGGGGTTAATAGCTTGTTTGTGAACTGTGCAGACCACTGAATTGTCTTCTTTGTACTTAGAAGTTGGGAACATTTTCATCAAATGTAGGTTCCACTGTGAACTTCCGTAGGCCAGGGAAAAACCAGTATACATAGTTTTCTGCTTTTCATAAATGTTCTTTTGTGTAAATCGTATCCCTGGTGCACGGAAGTTCCATTTGAATCTCAAGGGGAGGGTAAAGCTTTGTGAGGAGAAACAGATAATTCCGACAACTTTCGTGACAAATAAAACACTGAACAGTTAATGAATAATGCATTCTTGTCCATTTTGCCTTTAATTCAACAGTGTTAGTGTGTAGTGTGGAATGGGTGAAGAAATACAGAATTTGCCATTTGACTGCTGTACTAGTACATGTATGCCAAATATGTGCTGGTGGTGTATTTTTACAGAGGAGCTTGAAGGACAAGTTCACCGTAATATAGATGTACATGTGGATTGAGAAAACACAGCAATATTAGTGGAACACATCAGTGAAAGTTAGAGCAAAATGGGACAATCTGTTCGAAAGTATACATTTTGGAAATCTCAGTGCCGCCATGGCTAGATGAGAAGACTACTACAGCTTGTGATGTCACATGCATACATAGAAAGATATGAAGAAAATATACAAAAATTCAACATACAGTATTTTCATTTTTCTCACATAAAAGTGCCCTTGACTTGCCTCTTTCAGAAGGCAGGGGGAGGATACCCTGAACATACATTGTACTAACAAGTTGAGGGAATATGTATGTTTTTTGGTTTTAAAAAAAAATTATTTTGGAATTTTCGTGATATTGTTCCAAGCATGTGACATTTTTATCAGTCTATCTCATCCAGCTGTGACTGCAGAAAATATGAAAATGCATAACATTTGAACAGATTGTCCAATTTTCCTCAAACTTCCACCGATGTGTTGTGTCATGGAGCATGGTTCTACTAACCCTGCTGTATTCACTCAATCCACATGTCTATATTAAAGGTGAACTCCTTGTCCTTTAACTTCATTCATCCTGCTTTGTTCTTGCTTTGAAGTGGTTAAAACTCTCAGTGCTTACTCTAAAAACATGGAGCAAATGCTCATTTTTTATATTGAAGCAAATAGTTTGCAATTTTTAACTGAATCACATGGTCAGAAACCATGCCAAAGTATTTTACATATGTACATTGCTCACAGACAGTTCCAACCAGTGATCTTCTTGTGCACTACTTGTAATATATACAATGTCTTTGGATGATTAGTGTGTGTTTGTGTGTGTGCGTATGTGTGTGTGTGCGTGTGTGTGTGTGTTTGTTTGTTTTGTGAATGCAGATCAAAGATAATATGAGATGGACCATTGTTTATGAAGAATATGAACCCTGAAGATCTGAAAATAAAAGGTCGGCCTATAATCATAGAGCTACAATTAACTTAGCTCTATATGGCATAATTGCAAGAGGTCCATAAGCTTGCATGAATGTGTACCAGGTAGCTTTTGGATGTATAATACCATTATACAAAATGGTAAAATCACAGAGTTTGATTTGTCCAAATGAATCTCTGTGTTTGCGTGCATTTGTGTATGTGGTCGAACTCGTCAGTAACTAATGGATGTGGTACATATTTAGGCTATACTAATGACAGAAATTTTGTCACAGCATGCATTCATCTGGTGCTGCACATAGTACATAATGTCGCCCTCAGTGTTTGTAGATAGCCAGTGATAAGTACTGTATATGAAAGCACTAGTATGCTTTTTGTTTTCTTCCTCATCAAAATAAGGATTAGAGTGAAAGTTGAGTGTAGCCTACCAGGTGGTAATGAGGTCGACTCCCTCTGAAGTGGTTTGCAGAGTTTGGCAAGTGAAAACTTGTTTGTCAGTAACCTTGGATGGTGGTGGTGGGGGGGGGGGGGTTAGATGTGGAGAACAAACAATAAATCTCAAAATTATCTCTACTCTCAAAGATCAAAATGAGATGGAGTAATGGGTGGAGAATAATGGGTTACAATGCTCCTCTTTTTTCCCCTTGTATTAAATCAATTCTATTCCTCCCTCCCCCCCCCCCCCCCAGCGGCTTAATATTGCTAGTAATTTCTGTGAATTTGGGCATACCCATTAATTTCCTGTAATTGCTATTCACATAATTTTCACTCCTTTGCTTGATCTATTCATAAAGAAAATGTCTGGTTTTTTGTCTTTTGCAAAAAAAAAAAAAAAAATAATAAAATGTGTTAAATTGAACAAAGATTTGCGAGGATTGTAATTGTATTTGCATAGACAAGGTCAACCTACAAGAGATAGGTACAGCTGTAATTTTACATTACCACAGCCAGGTATTGGATCATGCCTTTATCATGGCAAAAATAGACATATTGCTTGTTATCATTCAGTACCAGTAACTGTGCAGATTTGGTCATTGCAGTACCGGTATGCCATACAGTTATATGGTACTGGTACCGGGTATATCTACTTAATTGTATGTTTGGGATGGACATTGTATTTCTTATTTCCCCTAAATGTCTGTTTGTTTGTATGTTTGTTTTCTTTTCTTTTTCAACTGTGACATACATCCAGCATGGCAGGTTAGGGTTCTCGCAGAGATGTATACTCGTAAAAATATTGATTTATCACCTTCTTTACTTACTGCTTGCGTTTGAACACATAGCCAAGGATGTAATTTTCCCTGGTCCTCCTGTGTACTCAAGCCTTCAGCCAGGGAGGTTCCACCTCCCTGCTTCAGCGCTGCACACAACAAGTACGTACTGCTGGAGCTGTTTCGCCGCCAGCTAGCCCAGCTGCGTTTTGTGTGCGGGCGCAAGCGCCGCGCCGTATGATGAATTGAAGTGAACAAAGCGCGAGTGAAGCGTCGGAGGAAGCGTGATTCCCTGAATTTCGACGACGAATTATACAAATCTCGCCTGAAATAATCATGGATAATGCCAATAGTGCATTGCGAAGAAGAGAATTGCGACGTCAGAAACTTTTGATGTCTTCTGAGGATCGCCTTAAAAAGATTGAACGACTGAAATTATCCTGTAAGTTCACAAGTTTAGAAAACCCGGAAAAAATAAATTTACACGTAAAAGTTAAACTGCTAAGGCAATGCAATGGCCACTTTTCTGGCCCATTTAGTGTATTTTTGTTATTGTAAACGTGTATTTCATTTAAATATACTTCATTCTATCAAACCAATGCAGAACAAAAATGTTTCATCGTAAGAAAGTGGAACTTCACGGCTGCAAATGATATCAAAATATGCGTTTGTGCACGAAGTGCCACAGGAAAGTCAGTATATGGGACTGAAAGGACATTCCAGACATTCACGATGAATTAGTCTAAAACGCAAATATAAAGTAAACAGGAGAAATGTATGCGTGCATGTCACATTCATGTTGGGATCAAAGTAAAATACTGGTGCTCTATGAAATCCCATTTTCTTTGCTCAATTTTTTGCACAATTTATTTAAATTATACCAGTATACATGTAGGTGTAGAAGTAGAACTATTAATAATATGATTAATTTCTAACCCTGGTCAGTTTCCCCTTGTTTTTTGTTCATGTTTTAGTACTCAGATTCATGAATAGCACCAGACTCCCGAAATATGCGAAAATAAAAACTTTGGCTATTGAAAATTTATACGGCATAGAACATAGACCTACAGTAATACAGCAGGGCTCGACACTAACTTTATTTTTTGGTGGCCCGATGGGGCCACCAAAATCATCAATTTCAAATTTTTGGTGGCCCGTGTCGAGAGTGGCCCGAAAAAAGAAAAAAAAACCACATTGATAAAAGTCCATTTTTTTTTTATTAAGTCGCACACTCACTGTATGCATTTATGCATTTCCGGCGCAAAGAGTTATGAATTTATTGACACACTTTTCAAAAAATTTTGGTGGCCTCAGGTGGGCCACCAAATTTGCCCTTTTCTGAAATTATGTGGCCCGACTTTCATTTTTGGTGGCCCCGGGCCACCGGGCCACCGTTAGTGTCGAGCCCTGAATACAGTATTAGACAGATGAATCTGTCTGTCCAGTGGAGTTCTTATAACATTTTTTGAATTCTAGTTTTATGGCCGTCCTCTGGAGGGGATTCTGTGTCGAAGCCAGACATTTTAAGTCTCTGCAGAACATGTCCCCGACGATATAGATAAAATACAGACTAACCTTTCGGTAAAATACAGTACCGTATGTAATATACCACCACTAAAATAAAAAAAAAAAAAAAGAGAGAAAGAAATAGATTTGGAATCTAAAGTTACAGGGAAACTATAATAATGTTGCATGAACCACTGATCTTTACATTGTTAATAACCGGTACTGGTACCATAGTTATAGGTAATCTCGGCCTATCAGGTAAACTCGGCCACTTGTAATCTGAGGGCGCTACGGGTAATGGATGAGTTTACCCATTAGGCAGAGTTTCCCCATAAATATGGTACCTCATTATAGACGTCTTGTATTAAAAAAAAAGAGACCACCTAAGCTAAAAAATGGAAAAGTCACAGCCACTGAATTCATTTGAAAACGGGTAGCGGGGATTCACTGTAGGCTATGGACATTTACATGTATGTATGTGATATGTCACTATGTTTAAAATTGCGCTTCAGATGTATATCTTAGGGTTGGGTATATATATAAAGTGGGGTGTAATCAAAAAAAGTTACCCAAATTTTGACAATATATCAACTAGATTTCACATTTTATGTTGTATTATGAACCAGTATAGATATTGTCTTGCAGCCAAATGATGGATGACACACTAGAAATTGATACAAATAAGAGACACAAAAGAAATTCAGCCTTGGGGGGGGGGGGGGGGGGGGGGAGGGAAGTTTTCTGTTTTTAACTTGTTGAGGATGAGTCCGGCGTGGACAAGCGTCTATGGGAAATGCGTGTTGCAGCAAAATCAAACCTCTAATGGGTTAAAGACAGAAAAATTCTCTTCAAATCCATATTACCTTGGGAGGCTGGTTTGCCCTCCTTGTAGTTAGGAGGAACCATTTTGTTTTCAGTGGGAGTGATAAACAAGCGTGCAGTTTTTAGATCATGCAGTTTTTAGATGTAGATACTGTAGATGGACTAAAAACTCGTTTCTGATTGCAGTGATCTGTTCCCCCCCCCCAAGGATCAGAGTCTCCCATTCTGTGACAATATACAATTAATTTCCAGTAGACTTAATCATGGAATGATTTGTTCCATTATCATAAGACATCCAAAATATAGGAGAGGTCTATCTTCTCTTTTTTTTTTTTTATTTGTTATCTGATTAAAGCTCAAGATGCAGATGAAGGACCAACCGGAGACAAAGAGCAGATGAGGCAGACAAGTGAGGACACACAGGATTCATCCACTACTCCAACTGCTGAGGTTACCCCTCTGCAGCAAGGCCAGGCCCCGCCTTCCTGCCTCTCCTCTGGTAAAGACATCAGCTTTCAAGCTTATATGCCTTCATACAGAGAGAGCACCTCGCCAGAGCTGAACTGGATTATGCATATTGTCAGTTGAAATGATACATCGTACGGTTGATGTAGTATGATTGGTTTCATTGTTCTGATGTAACACGTAAACTGTAAAGATTATGTTGATTTCTGTTCTTGTGACGAGATGGTGCTTTAACTTCTTGTAGCACTCGATATCATAATCAAGGTATACTTTTATATTTACCTGCCAACACATATGGGATTACAGGAAAAGTCTGATGCATTCCACCGAGACATCAGATATTATCTTTGGGCTATGTTTTATGTGGTTTTGGAAAGTTGGTGGAAAAGAGCTTTTCCTTTTGTCATACACTTTGTGTATAATGTAGTTTTATGCAATTTTGGTGTAAATGTGTCGTATGTTCAGTTCAGTTCAGTTTCATTTCTGCCCTCCATTGTCAATACAAAAGCTCACAAAGTGCACCAAAATGAATATACATGTACTCATACATTATCATGTAGTAGGTGCATACATGAGAAAACATCAAAATTAATGATATGAAGCAATGTAATGTTAAATGTACACTGAAAGAGGAAACACTGTAGTATAGACTGATCTGACCTGCCAGCAAAATCTGCCATTACTGCAGTGTCCAATGCACAGGTGCATATGAGAATGCATGATATATGTGGTGCCCAGCTCGCGCCCACCGCAATATATATCAGGCATTAAGCATATGTGTGCTACACCGGGACACGGCAATGAATGGCGGGTGTTTTGTCAAGTTGGATCGTTCTATAAAGCTCACAGAAAATGACTGGAATGCAGGGGACCATCTTCGTGAACATGGCTTGACTAGGAAGATGGCCCTATGTATAATTTTGTGTAATGTGGCAAATTGGAGTAGTTGTCAATAATCAAAGTGGTTCTCCACCTGTACCTATTGCAACGGCGGATCCAGGAATTCTGTAAAGGGGAGGCACCTTTACAAAATTAAAGGAGGATCGCACGCTCTTATTCTTTTTATTTCTTTTGTTTTAACAAAATATAAAGAGAGGGCACACACCCAGTGCGCCCCCCTCTGGGTCCGCCACTGCTATTGTTGTGTACAAAAAATATCAAACAGTTAACAAAGACTTCCATCATTATTGCTATTCATTTTTTTTTTTAATGCCTCTGCCACGAAGCGTCGCTGGAGGCATTATGTTTTCAGGTTGTCCGTCTGTCCGTCCTTCTGTTTGTCCATGCGTCCATCCCTCTGTCTGTCCATCCATCCTTCCATTGTGCAGTGGCAACTAATGAAATAACAACAACAACTATAGTCACAGCCGTTATGGTTGTATTGATGTTGCTTATGATGGTGATAATAAAGAATCAAGGTGACATGGAGAAAAAAATGATAATGCTAAAATTATAACAGTGATAAGGATGTATTGCTGACAACAAAGTAAAGTAATACATGTAGATCATGTTTTCTTTCACTGGCAATACCCTGACAGCATACTTCTGCAGTGGTTCCTGATATAGTTCAAAGCCTTTGTAACAGTTTTGACCTACATAGTAGAGAGCATGGCACATCATTATAATCCAAGATGAAGAAGTCATTATTTTATACTTAAATTAGGTGTAATTATGTTGGTTACAAAAGATTTCTTGAAAACTGTGATTATGTGATATGCATAATCCTGCTTTCATAAAAATTCTGTCGCACAGAACCATAACTCAGAGAATAAGGGGAGAGAGAAATAAATCTGAAATATTCATTTGTTTGCATCAAAGATTGACAGAGAGCAGGATTCACACTTTGTAAGGGGAGAGAGAAATAAATCTGAAATATTCATTTGTTTGCATCAAAGATAAGACAGAGAACAGGATTCACACTTTGCTTAAACTGTTATGTTGTCGATTTGTAGGTTGTGAGATGGCGAAAGAGACTGGTGCACAGAGCAGTGCGGTATCTGAGGAGTCTGCCTGTAACCAATCCTCGCCCTCTAGACCTGTTGGCAGTGTGCCTGCCTCTTGCCATTCCTGTCCAGACCAGGCTTCACATCACACCCCAGGAGTACTACATAGTGACTTCCAGCAACGGGCTGCTCCTGCGATAGCGTCATCTCCTTTAGCTGATGGAACCAAGCACCTAGGGACAGGATATGAGGCCTCACAAGCTCAAAATGCTCACAGTTCTGAATCAGACAGGAATTGTATGACCAGTGATAGGACAAGTGCTTCAAAACATTCACCTGTTCAGACATCTGGTCCTTGTGCAGAGATGGGAGCCCAAAGACAAGACTGCGAGCTGAAATTGCAGCACCTCATTTCAATGAAGACTGTTGTATTCGTAATACTGGCCATCATCACCAGACTCTGGATTCTGATGTATTTTGAACAGCAGGTGAGTTGAAGGTGTCCCTTGTCTGACCTTTTTGTATAGGGGGTGTTGGGGGGGGGGGGGGTTCTTTCAAACAAAACGGCCCAATGGCACCTGAATATCTGTGAACACAATGGTTGCCTACAATGCTCGTACCCGCTTCAAACCCACTGCCCTAAGCCCGGTCAAAGAATAACTTCTCTGTAACCAGCACCAAGCTATCACACAAAAGACTGTGACATCATCATGTTGGTTTTCAAAGTCCCTGTATTCTTTCATTTTTATACTGTGTTTTGATTTCCAATTGAAAGGCATGATAACAATGCTCTCATAGAGGTTTGCAATGATCATTTCTGAAGAACTTCATGCTTTAAGTCATTCAATGCCATGGAAACTGATTCAAAACAACCCAACGCAGCCTGAATACCTGTGAATGCATTGGTTGCCAACAATCCAATGCTCGTACCTGCTTCCAACCTATTTTTCGAAGCCCCATGCAAGAATATCCTCCCTAGAACCAGCACTAAGCTATGGCACTAAGCTATGGCACTAAGCTATGGCCGATGTCACAAGACTGTGACGATGTCACATCAGTACTATGTTTCAACTGTATTCTACATCAAAGGGGTATTATCCATGAGGAACAGATTTTTGAAATTGATGACATCGTCTTATTGTGAGATGTATTCTAGACCAAGCATGCAAAGAGTACAATATCATTTGCACTGATGAACAAAATGGGCCATAAAATGGAGTATATAGTAGTTAGTATGGAACAATGGTTAAAGAAATCCCTGCAATCTGATTGATTTAAGATCAGATGAATGCTGCATGTTTATTTTCATTGACTGCATCAATTTCATGTGCACTGTAGAAATTTGATATGTCATGTACAGTAAGTCAGTTTCATACATCCAGAGAATTTGTTTTTCCCTCTCTTGAAGTTGTCAGTACTTACCGGGTATGTTTTTCTTTTTTATATGCCCATTCTATAAATGGCACATAATTATGATGCTTGGGTATCAGTGCTATGTATGCACATGGTAATTTTGGATAATGATAAAGGGGATAGCCAAGTGTGTAAAAACACACGAGTGTTTACATACTCAGCTATGTCACATGTGCTTGTACTATGCTTACATGTCAGTTACATTTTGCACACAATACCAACTGGTGCACTCCAAACTCTGAATCATTTGTGACCCGCTACAACAAAAGGGTCCTAAAGTCGCACACGGTCGAAGCCGTGAAAATCGAGTTTAAAGTCAGAGCATCAAAATTGGTCAAAACTTACGATTTTCTGTATTTGACATATTATTAGAGTCTTACATGTCTTCTATTGTCTGTCGAAATTTTGAAGCAAAATGATGAAAGGAAAGACCAAAAAATAGCGTTTTTCTGGGCCATGTTTTTTGGCGTTTCAACGAAGCAGAAACTGGTTCCAAAATTTGGATTGAGCGCCACAGATAGGCTCCGCCCCTAACAACGACCAGAGTGATCTCATTGGTCAGTTTGCGGCTTGCCGCTAACCGAAGCGTGAAGCTCACACGCTGCCCAGGCATTGGTGCGTGCAGGCGGGGTGCGCTATGCCCAACCGCTTCTCCTGGCATCCTGGTCACTGATTGGTCGGTGAGGAGACCGCCGACGCTGTGCTTGAATGAGCATTTCGGGAGTTGCTAGGGCTTGCCTTCTATTGTCCGGAGGTGAAAACTGACTTGCGTGTCCCTTGATCGCGATTGCGTCGCAAGGAAAACTTTTAGGGTGCTTTTCTCGAAACGGTGATTTCCCAGACGTCTCGACATGCTCTCTTTTAAACATCGATATCTCCGCAGCCGATTGTTCTTATAAGATGTGTTATATATCAATTTAATATTAGGAAATTATGCCATGCAATTTTCAAATAATTGACCTCGCCCGACTTTAGGATCATTTTGTTGTAGCGGGTCACATTTGTTTTCTTGACATGTTGTGGGTACATTTACACTGTGCTCATATCTGCATTGGATGCCATTAGTGATGCACAAATGATATTGAGTGGCTTCATGATATCAATGTGTGCTTTGATATGACATTCTTGACATAGAAATTAAGCCTGGCCATCAGCTCAGGTAACTGTTACAAGAAGGAAATATGATGAGGCCTTAGCCTGAAGTAGATACCCTGTTGGCCCGTTGAGCAGGTCTGCCGCAGGGTAATGAAAGAATTAAAAAAAAAAAAGTAGGTGGGGATGATGGTGATAACCTCAGTAGTCTGCTTTGTGTTTAGTTTTGTCTGCAAAATTTGTTTCATGAAAAATGTAAGGGGAATTCCAGAGGCTTCAAATTGTTTGAGTCTCTGTATTCTGTAAAATCTGTGAAGATGAAAAATACATGTATATATTTGGGGAATTTTACAATACAAATGTAATTCTGTGAATTAAGTGGTGAGAAGGGCCAGCAACTGGAAATGATTTATGGCATCGACAATGAGCAGTTATTGCTGTTACAGTAGGTAGCAAATTAACCAGAATAGTGCATGGTTAAGCTGGAGCAAATGTGAAACAGAATCGTAGTTAAACAAGTAGTCCTTTTCCTTGTTTGTTTGTGTGTGTACGTGTGTTTGAAATGAAAAGTGATTTCCAAGAAAATGTCCATTATCAAACATAGCAAAGAAAGTTTGAATCGTACGGATACAAATGTATACCGGTATACAGCATAATAATGTAGAGAAAATCATTATAAATATAGGCTGGAGAAATCAAACATTATGACTACAGGAAGTGTTAAAACAAACTAGAAATTATATTGCATGATTAGCAATTGATGATATGCACGTAACTCAACCCCAAGATTTTATTCTAGCCTAATTGAAGGCATTGAGGGTCTACTTTTTTGGTTTGTTTATCTTTTCTAACATGTTCAACAATTGTACGTCATAAAAACTTCCAAAAGCCATTCCAATTTGTGTTATATTTCATTGTTTTTGGAATTTCTAATGTATTTCTCTGATTTTCAACTTTTTTAAAATTCTTTTATTGGAAATTGTCACTGTCCTGTTTTGTACCCATAATTAGTATAAAGTTAATTAATCAAAGTAGTTGACAGTAAAAATAATCAGGTTTGTATGAGTTCATGACAGAGCACTGTTTCCATAAGAAATATACACAAAATCACAAATTATGCCTGTTTTGGGGTAACACGGAGCTTACAAAAATGGGCTTGGCCTTGTAAAAGTATGTGTGGACATTGCAAAGAAAGTCATGAAATCTAATGACAAGACCTTCTCGCATTACAGAATTATAGCTGAAACGTCATCGAGGGGAGCGGATTACTAACCCCCCCCCCCCCCCCCCCTTGGCCCTTTCAGGGTTAACAGACTTTAGTTTGTAGAGATCATGTCTCTTCTGCAAGTACAGAACTTCTTGTTCGGGGGACTTTTTTCTTTTATTCTTGAGCTGATTTTATTCATACCAGTGTGCAGTTGACTAATATTTGTGTAGAGATTAATGGGAATACCCAAGTACTTGCCAGGTAATCTCCAGGTCAAGGTCAGGGGTACAATTCAGGGTACTCTCCAGAATAAATGCATGGTTATGCATTGTAGGAATGATGAAAAGGCCATTTTTATGAAACGGAATACTAAATGTATGTATTAGGCATACATCTTCTAAAGTGTTGAATGCTTCTAAGAGTTATCATATTGGGGGGGGGGGGGGGGGAGGAGTGTTCCATTAATCCTTGCCCCAGCCCTGGGTCCAAAGCCCCTCCACCATGAACAACGTTCCGCTGCCTCTGCAATCATGTACGATATGTACAGTATGTCTGTTTTGCTTTAAGAAATTTTTGAAAAACTTGACAGTTGGTTCACTGGTATTTGTCTTTATTCCTGTTTCATCTTTCTCTTTTGACAGTCCATCATTGTGGTATTCTGCATCACAGAAGGCCTTCTGTTCTACTTTCAAATAGATCAGGTGAGACCAGCTACAATCATTAAAGGGATGGTATAGTTTTTTTAACCTCTTACAAAATATGAGAGAGCATGTACAGTTTAAAAGAGATTCAAAGTTTATTATGATGAAAATTTGTTTTGAAATGGCTAAGATATCCAAAACAAAGGAATCCTAATAAAAGGTATGACCGACCTTTTATTAGGATCGCTTTGTTTTACTTGGTTTTTGGATATCTTGGCCATTTCAAAACCCATTTGCATCAAAAATTTAGAATTCCTCTTAGAATTGTATGCTCTGTAACATTTCGTAAGTGGTTTCTCAGTACCTCCCACAAACTTAAAAGCTCAATCCTCATCTCAACCAATAATATACCATCCCTTTAATACTATGTGCATGCTCTTGTTACATGAGAAATGTCTGCATACAAATACATGATATAATCACTCAACTTTGTCTTGGCTTTATATTCATTGTGTTTGCAACAATTCTGTCAGGATGTAATTTTCTGCTGTCCAGTGAATAGTGTGTTAGTTCTTCTTTAACTACCAGCTCAACATGTACTATGATTCACAGCATTGCTTGGATGTTGGGAAATGTTACTGGGGAATTTTGTGCTGTTGTACATATTTCACAGAGCAGTCATAGATAACAATACCTTTCTGACTTTTGTCACATAATGTGCACTCATGCTATACATTCAAATTTTGAAGTAAAGTGAACTTGAACACTTTTAGCATGCGATTCCAAATCTACAAAATTGTAACACATTCTGTTACTATGGATGTAGGTTATAACTCTTTTTGTATGTCAGAGCATGTCTGATCAATCTCACACCCTAGTTATCAGGAATCTACCCGATTTGTTTGGCTATCAATCCAATGTCTCCGTCATGCCCCATTCCATAGCCTGCATTCATTTTCTATCCATCCAGGCACCCCTCCAGAGTTCAGCGCAGCGCATTCTCTCGGCAATGCTGACTCTCAAAGGCGCTTCGGCAGAATCCATCGCTCGCATACAGGAGTGCTTGGGATTTGTGCAAGCAGCCGTCCAAGACTTTATGACTTTCCTATTTGTCTTTGTGCTGCTTCATGCATTCAGCGTTTATAGATCACCTGTGGACACTTCAGGCCTCCCACCTGAAGACACAATTCCACAATCATAAAATGAGAGGGTCCATTTACATATGAAGAGTTTGTTCGCAAAAACCGACAAGTCCATATTTGCCAAATGGAGATATTTGTGATTAAAGGTCAAGAAAAATAAAGAGAATAGTAAGAAAATTTTTGCTTCTTTTGACCATAACTTCATAAATGTACATTTATATGTAGTGACCAATATATCATTTAAAAGGTATTATTTTGTACTTTATGACAGAGGCCGTACTTCAAAATCTTCAAAAATGAACTTATCGGTTTTTGCAAACAAGCTCTTCATATAATATGGATGTCATGGTGGTGTAGCAGATACATCATGACAGTGACCAAATTGTTATTGTTGGGAAAAATATATTAATGATAGCTCTGACTGGTGGTGTGCTTGTTTTGTCTGTTCTCTTATCTATACTTGTAAATGTATTCATTATTTAAATTCTTGTGAATACTGTAGGAAAAAAAAAGACTATGTAATAGTGTAATGAAGAAAAAAAAATGCCTTGCATGTAATTTAAAGGACAGTGTGCAAAGTGTGTATGCCCTAATTCAAGTACAAAGTTAACAAGATTACAAGAAGTATTCCCAAGACATTATGCTCTTAAAACTACCTGCACATCTGTTTATATACAGATATAGGGACCATAAACTAAAAATAGAACTGTTTCCTGATCAGAGAAGCATGAAAGTGTTATATCAGTACTTTTATCAATTGAACTTGATTTTGTGAGGATAATTATGCTATCATAAAATGCCAATGTATACTATTTTTGATGTGTTGGTGATGATGTACCAGACATTGTACGAATGTCAAGAGTCAACTCATTTGATTCAAGAGCTAGGTATACACAAGAAACTCTTCCCCTGATTCTATTCATTCCATTAATGTTAATGTTAACACATGTAATATAATGTAATTGTGCAAATGGACTGTTAGTCACATGGTCATTGTCAAATCTCAGATGCATATCTTTTCTGTGCCCCATGTGTCATAAACTTAAACATGTCAGTATAGAAAATATAAGTACAAGGTATACCGAAATGGAAATTATAAAATGTGCTAGCCGGGACATTTTCCATTTTCTTTACCTCTGGACCAAAGCATTAACAGTGCTGAAAGCATGAGGTGTTAAAGTGAAAACATAGTTCTGGTAAGGGTTTGAGAACCCATCTTGCACCATTTCTTATTTGCTTGCAATACATGTATATCGAAAAGAGTCTACCAAGAAACTTACCTGGCTGATGCGATTTGGAATATTTTGAGATCAAAAGTGTAGAATAGTAAAAGTCAGTATACCGACTTTTATTCCAGAAGGATCCAGGCTAAGTCGGTCTCAGGGACAACTCGGCCCTATTTCAGACAATTTTTTTTACTCAGTTCGTGATCGCCATATATTATACATAGGTGCACGTTAATTTTGTATGTGCACCAAAGTGGTTCTTTGACCCGCGTGTTGTATCAACTCTGCCCATAACTGCGACCAACCAGAATGCGAAGTAATCCAATCGTACAACACTACAATCGAGAGAGACAAATCGGCCCCGCCGTCAAAGCGAGGGCCGAGTTGCCCCGAGTCTGAGTTAGCCTGACCTTGATTGGGAAAGTTTTGAGCTTGCAACTCCGGCGAACCTTTTTGGTTAATATTTCACATTTTTGTACATTGTAGTTACCCAACAAATATCTTTCATTACAGCGTTATTCCACACAGTTCTTAGGTATACTTGTACATTTGGAATGAAATTTGACAGTTTTGTAGGCGTACCAGAACTATGGTTTACCTCTACTGTCACATGAATGCATTGATGAAATTGTAAATTATCAGATATACTCTGTAAAGGTTTTATGACATACAAATGCTTGTTGATTTGTGTTGATTCATGATACCCTTAACATCACTTTGAGTGGTGTTAAGGGTTCGTCGCCTTAGCATAACTTGCATGTTTCTTTGATATTAATATGACTAACAAAAGACATGTTGATGGACATGCAAGTTATGCTCGGTCTTGGGGAGGGTGCATTCCAATGTCTTTTGTTAATCATATTTTAGTACTTTAGCAATGATTGACAGATGAGGTCACATCAAGAATCTTGGTTTGGAAGGTTTTTTTGTGGGTGTATCCAAGTAATCTGAAGAAAAATAGAAGAAAAATTATTTAAAAATATACAGATTGTTTCTAGATATTTGTTTCACCTAAAAGTGATGTTAAAGTGAAAACGTAGTTTTGGTAAGGGTTTGAAAACGCGTCTGGCAGCATTTCATATTTACTTGCAGTATATCAAAAGAGTCTTCAAAGAAACTTACCTGGCTGAAGGGATTTGCCAGGATGATGAGTCGTTTTGGAATATTTTGAGAAAAATAATGAAAGTCAGAAAACCGACTAATTTTTCCAGAAGGATCCAGACTAACTCGGTCTCAGGGAAAACTCGACCCTATTTCAGACAATTTACACGCAGTTCGTGATCGCCATGTATTCTACTGTATAATACCAAACGAGGCCTAACTGAACAGACAGGAAAGTGCGTCCTAATCCTGTACAAAACAAATGGACAGCGCGCGGTCCTCAAGCGTATACGCACATCACCTCAGTTGCTGAGATGCGCTGTCTTTGAAGTTTTTGTTGTTGTTTATTAAGCGTCTTTGATTGTTTATTAAGCGTCTTTGATTGTTTTTAGAGGTGCTTGATAGGCGCACACTAATTTTGCATGCGCGCCAAAAGGTTTTTTGATGCGCGCGTTGTGACAACTCGGACCATTACTGCGAGTAGCCAGAACGCGAAGCGCTATACTTACAACACTGTAGATATAATCCAGAGGGATAACCAAGACAACTCAGCCCGCCGTCAAAGGGAGGCCGAGTTATCCCCGAGTCTGAGTTTAGCCTGACCCCGTTCGGGTAAGTTCTGAGACTGAACCTTTTTGGTTAATATTTTACATTTTCGTCGTTACCCATCGAATATGTTTTTATTACAGCATTATTCCGCACATTTCCTAGGCATACGTTCACATTTGGGAGCAAAATTTGACAACTTTTCAGGTGTGCCAGAACTATGTTTTGGCTTTAAGGGTATCGTGAATCAACACAAGTCAACATGCATTTGTATGTCATAAAACCTTTAAAAAGATCTACAGTACTACTTACGCAAGCAAAAATCAGTGACTAAGAGTCAAAGTAAAACACTAAATTTTCATTGCTTGTGCACTAGTAGCTCAAAAATTCTGTTTCATCCAACTTCATTTTTAGAGTTTACTGGTCAAATCAAGATTTTAGTGGAGATCTCTGACAGTGTGGTATGTGGTACACCTACACACCGTAGAATTACAGAGACAGCATGTTATGCAGAAACACAACAGTTGACTTTTTATATGCTGTGCCCCAAATGATAATGAAAGCATTTTATTTGTGAGCTATGTTGGACTTCTAAGGCTGTAACATCCCCTTTCTATTGCATCATACGACTGAAGTGTTTTGAATTATCCGTCCATCTCTCCATCAGTCTGCTTGTCTGTACAGTGTACCATATAGCATTATTGCTGGATGGATTTCTTCATACATTGCCCAGGTATGCTACATGAGGTAAAGATCTCCTGACTTGCTTTTAGGCAAAATCATTATGTTCAAAGGCTGCTGAACTTTGGCTAAGAATGGTGTTTTTCTCATGTAAATGCGTCTAAAAATGTCTGAAGGTAGTTTAAATTTGGTAGAAAGGTTTGAAATGAACCAAAGGGAAAAAAAATGTACATGAAAGTATTTATGGTCAAAGGTCAAAGTTCAGGACATACATGTAGGCCAATGTACTGTTGCAAAACATTGTCATTTCTAGCCATAACTCCAGCTTGGAATGTCTGTAAGTGATGTGAGTGGATGGAGAGGATAGAAATGATTTGACAGTTGTTTGCATGAACAGGATAGTGGTGAAAGGTCAAAGGTCAAGCTCAAAGTCACTGTGCTTTGGCAAAAAAATATTTCCTGCTATAGCTTTAGCTATCAGTGTCCGGTGGTGACATAAGTTTGTAGACAGGGCTAGAAATAGAGTGACAATTATTTGCATGAGCATTATTGTGGTAAGAAGTCGAAAGGTTTCTGTGCCTTGGTGAAAGATATCATTTTGAGCCATATCTTGAGCTTGGAATGACCAGTTGTAATATCTGACGAGAATATTAAAGTGAATAAGTAAGTATATGTAGTTGCCTGAAATGACAGAGGGAAGGTCAAGGCTATAAAGGCCACCTAACAGATTAAATTGCAATTTTCTGATCATAAATTCTATCAGATAACGCAGCTGTATCAATGATAATATGTGTGTAATGCATAGAAGTAATTTGGAAAATATTTCTTTTGTGGAAAGAAAGTTGAAAATTCCATCCTTGGTCAGTGGTCAAGATCCGTGAATTCATCAAAAAATAAATGAAGGGTCACATCTACATGTGGCATGTGTCGTGATTACACAAGAAGCAGAGAGCTTCCAAACCAACAGCATGCCAGTCTGCCTGCTCCAGTTCTATCCCCTCCCCCTTTCTTTCTCTTAATTGACCAACCTAATCTGGTAAACATTTGTTTTGAAATTGTTATATCAAATCATAATAATGTTTAATTTTCGTTAAAATGGTTTACATTCTGTTCATCTGAACATCAGTAAACAAAGTGAAAGAGATATTCCCCAGAGGATGTGCTGCCATTTATATAGTTTGGTGAAGTGATGTATGTAGTTCAGTACAGACATATTCTAACCCGTGTAGCCTTCCCTGTTGTGCACATTACAAACGTTATGCATGTGGAATACAGTAATAAAATCAGAATTTAACCAAAGAGTACTCATGTAGTGTAGGGATTTTGTTCACCATGTTTACGCCTTTATGAAACTGTATGCTCAGAATGATACAAGTGGCCTTTCAATACAGATTGCTTAATTGTCAAAATGCATTCTGTATTTACTGACAAAGGTACCTGTACTAGTAGTTTGGTCCATATGTGTGTGTATATACAAGGAGGTTTTATACATTGAGTAACAACAGTTTTATTCCCTTTGATCTCATGTTTGATGCCGCCACTAAGAAATATTTTAAGTATGTGCTAAACTGGAGCTGCCTCACAGATAGGAAGACAATTGACTAGTGTCTCATTGCATAATCACCAGCCACTTTCAAAGGAAGATAATGTATGTCTTTGTGATGGTAATTACTTTTCGCTACCCCTTCTTAAAAGGTAGGTGGTACAGACACGAGGATGCGCGAACAGAAATTGAGCAAAAAAAAAATGCTGAAATAAAGCTGAAAATTACTCAACTGGGCATATGTGGGCACTAATCTGATATATCTATCAATGAAGAATTATACTTGAAGATTATTCCATATTACTTTTAATTGGGAAAATTAAGCTGATAAGTGATAAAACCAGCTTTCCAGGATGGTACTGTTTTAAACATTTTCACATGATACAGCTCTGACTTGCACTTTTGTGCAAATTTCTGGACGGAATTGACTTTTGTTTTACATGCTTTATCATTAAGTGAAATTTCATTTCATTTAATGAATAAATAGGCAAAATATGGCCAACATTATGATAACGTTTAAAATAAATCTTCAGATTGCTCAGCAAGACGGCGGCGTCGAACATCGATTATCAAAGGCACAAGTGCACCTGTTGAATTCTTTTGTACATCAATAGAAATCTGACAACTGTTTGAATAATTACAGCCAGTTGGAACTCCATGTATAAAACCTCCTTGGTATATATATATATATATATATATATATATATATATATATATATATATATATATATGTGTGTGTGTGTGTGTGTGTGTGTGTGTGTGTGTGTGCGCGCGCGCGCGCGTGTGTACCAAGATCCGTTTTGTGCAAATACTAAACTTGTTCTTATTAGTGTAACAAACGTGATAGTGAATAACTGTCCGTGATCATTACACCATTATAATGAAGAATATGTCTAGACGTAGGCCTATATGGAAGAAGAAAAAGAATTGTTTGCTACCACTGTGAGCTAGTTCATCTCTGTTTCATGTTCTGTCATTTGGGCTAATGAGCTGTTTTTGGTTCGATGACCGAGTCGTCACAAAAAACATTAATTTTAGTTCACATCATATCCAAACACTTATAACTTTTCTGTTCTAATTCTTCCCAAGGATGGTGTTTTGAACATGTAATTCCAACGCAGAGAATGATGTTGTCTTCGTATATTGTCACAAGGAAACTACTGTGTAAAGATAGGCCCTACAAGTGTACACGTACTATCCTGCAGTGATTAGGACCGAAGAGAGAAGAACTGAAACTTGACCGTTGTCAATGTTTCAACGACGATTATTTTTTTTTTAGCATTATTTAAAGTCAAATACATGTATAGGATTCATGAAAAGATAAAACAAATGAAATCGGAAAAGAATCCCAGCAGTCGTTTTCAGACTCATTTATCCTGCACGCTATTGCGACATCATTGCGACATCTACAATTGCAGAATTGATATCCAACGATGCTTTTCATCTGCCATCTCCTGTGGCATTGGATTGCGACCCGCAACGAATCAACGTTCCTGTTGTCATCTCACAAAGAATGAATCCCTCAATGGGACACACGTAAACAAGCAAGTATACAGCGCGCTCACTTGGTAAGTACACGTGTAAAAGACTGCATGGCTCGTATCGACGCAGAGAGGCAGACGAGGGACGCTATTGGCTGACGCAATCCTTTTGGGGAAACCCATGACGAAAATCGGGGATTCCCGCTCGGGGATTTCCAGGGCCCTGTTTCATAAAGCTGTTCGTAAAGTTACGAACAACTTACGAGCGACTGGTGATCAGTTCTGATGTGCTACACTTAAAAGAATTTCCATAATTCAGCACAAGAACTGATCACCAGTCGCTCGTAAGTTGTTCGTAACTTTACGAACAGCTTTATGAAACACCCCCCAGGTTACTGCAACCCTTTGTTTCAAACGCCTGCTATAGGCTTTAATTGTGTCCAGACTGCGCGTCACGTCATGAACATTTTTGTTTTTTGTTTTTGTTTTGTTTTCGTACAAGTTAGTAAATACGTGCATTATTACATCTTATGACAGTAATTCTCCTTAATTGAGGTCTACATTTTTTACATCAATGTTTCGTAACTGCACTCTCCCACGAAAATGTTCGTTTTTTTTTTTTATTTGGTCATCAGTAGATGGATATATCCTACACAATTTTGTGCTTATGTGGAAAGCACAAGGAAATAATACGACAAAATACTCGATGATATAAACATGATTTTGGTTGATTTCTGCATTGCATGTAATCCCTAAACATTGGGTGGTTGACGCTATCACTGTGCGTATACGTTGTTCACAATATAAAATAGTGATCGTGAATACAGTCCCCTGAACAAATACAGTAGTTAAATTGAGTGCTTTTCTCAGACAAGACAACTCCAGCTATATCCATGCATAAGTGCAATATGCCTTACCAAATCCGTCCCAATGCATCTTTAGTAAGACTCGGGTTTGCCACGATAGTGGATGGTGTTAAATAGCCATGGTTAACCAAGTCTCCTGGTATCTGTGTAACAAGAGTTTTGATTTATATTTAAAACCATCAACAAATTAGACTCAGAAAGATGATGATTATCAGCATTTCAAATATTATAGTCAAAGTGTCAAAGCTTTCCATTTTCAGTGAAAGAGGCGTAGCAATTAGCAATTCCGATCTTTCAAAAGGTGTGGTAAGAAATGTGAGCGCATAATGTACAGTGCAATTCCAAACCGTGTGGGCCTATTGATTAGAAACCATAGACCCTAAATGAATGTAGTAATATAAGACTGAAAAAAAAAAGTACAGACCTTTAATTATAGGGCACAAGAAAGTAATGTGATTTCAAAGTTTATGTTCATTACACCATGGTCGCAACCTACGATAAGCCCTTTAATGCAAATGACATCCTGATGCCTGCGCACAACCCTTGGGCCACTGTACAACATCAATGATGTTTTTGGATGAGGAAGTATACAGGAACTCCCCTCGCAAAGTCATGATTTCAAGGTCATTGCATCTCGACAAGAAGTGATGTTAAAGACACGACATTTTCCATAACTTGATCACATAGTCATACAAAGTCAGAAAGGAAACTATGAGAGACTAACATTGATTAGGCGATGTGCAGTACTCATGCTGCGTGCGAATATCACAGGTACATGTATTTGAAACTTCAAAATCCCATGATTTTTTTTTTAATCCAGTTTTAATGAAACTCTGTCTTTTGGTATGAATATGATAATGATCATCTTATAGAATCTAATTATAGCACGACATTGAATTGCACCAAAGTCTGTTCTATTCTGAAAATATTCATCATCCACCCGGTGTATCGTTTGCGACTACAGTGGAAGGTCCACGGAGTTTATTTAGGGAAACGACGTAATGACGTACCTGGATGACGTAGGTCCTACTCTTCTTTAAAAGTAAATACATTTGTAAATACATCGTAATTCAGGTTCAAGCGAACAAAGCATCGTGTTCATAAAGGGGTGGTACAGACCTATGTATGATTCATGCACTCACATAATTTACAGGACGACCGCGATCGAAAAATAGACACCTACAGCGACAGGGTTTTAGCTCGACATGAACATGCTGGCATGCTTTAATTCTCGATCGACAAAAACAACAACGCGTCGTTTTGGCTCACTACCGCACGAAACTGCTCAATGTACTGATTCCTCGGGTCATGGCGATCATGTGAGTCGATGTTACTCTATACTGCATGCTTAATCGCCAGTCCGCAAGAAGAACTCGCAATATTTTACCCGCCAACAATATGAACTGGGGTCATACCAAAGATGCGCTCTATCATCTCTGGTCATACTCATTAGATATAGGGAGTCAAGGCAGAATTTTCGTTCAAAGCTGGCACATCATCGTGATAGTTCACGGCTACATTATTATGTCAAGCCTTCGTCGTCGGAAAGCTGAGTGGAAGTTTCTCCTATCCGCAATCGTGGTGAGTTAGAATTCTGATAATTAGGACCTGTTTGTCTGGTATTTTTAGGGCCTTACAATGTAGGCCTACGTGTTTATCTCTATGGAGCACCTGAGTGTAGTACTACCAGATTGGCAGACTGTTTATGATTAGAATGGTGGGACTTGTATGAATGTCCACGTCTACGGGTCGTCAATGGGACGTGCTGGTTGTATCATCCGGTGCGGGTAGTAACACTGACTACGTGGGATGCAAAGCCGCGTCGTACGAGGGATTGAGATGGTTCGTATGTAATACTGTCAGTAGTATGCGGCTCTTGAATCAGAAGTCTATAGTACATGTATATCGATATTCCTTATCCTTGAAGCTTTCATAGAAGGTCTTATTGGTATATTAGGTTACAGTGTACATGAATTTAAATGAAGTACGTGTGTGTTCGGCAGTGTGTGTGTGTGTGTGTGGGGGGGGGGGGGTATGGAGTTTAAAGAGTGAGCCGGTATGTGTACTCGTCGTATAGGCCCTTAAATTCGTTTAATCGCTCTGAAAGATTCAATTACGAATACACATGTAACGGGTACAATATTGTGTAAAGAACATTCTGCATGTAGCAAGTCACACTCCTTCCCATGTGATTTTATTTCCGAGTCCACTCCCTGTGAAATAGACTAGCTGACACGATCGATCTATCACATTTCAACAGGCCAAGGTTTCAATTTTCATAAAAATAATATGGGCGCACAATCACATGGATATCGATCGATTAATGGAATATCAAAACGCATAAGATGCACGTTGTTATCATACACATGTGCTTGGTGATACAGATATACCGTTTGTTTATAGTTCCTCATGAGGTCTCTATTTGCTTAGTAGGGACTTGGACAGGTGGTTTGATTACTTTTCTCTCTTTTTTTTTCTTTTCTCCCGAGGGCAGTGGTATATATAGCCCGCCCACACACATTCACGCGTATTATATTATAGTTATACAGCATGTTTATAGCGGAATAACAGTGCAGTCCCACTTTATTGGCCTATTTATTTACAATCCAGGTTCAAACTAACTTTGATATAGATGAAAATGAGAATGGCCAAAGTTTCATAAACGACAATATTATATCGAGAAAATTAAGGAAGTTTAAAGGTTTACAAATTTGAAAAAGCAGTGGTATGTCACAAAGTTAAGAGACAGATTAGAATGAGCTATAGAGGACGGTTATGATACCATCACCTCACAAACGAGTCTCCACTCGGTTTCTACACGAATATCAAAATACATGGTGCATTTTTGATGGAAATTTTGCATTCAAGAACTATTTCTCGTTATAGTATTGTCATAATATCTGCTACGTTATGACAAGAGGATACAGGAATTGGGAGAAAAGTTTGTGTTAATTTAAACCAGGAAGGTGGAAGAAATTGTTCTTCACCTCCCTGATTAAACTTGTAAAACATACAGCAGTGAAGAGTTAGTTATGTGCTGGTCAATGGGAGGGTTGTAAAAGGGACATCACCTCATTCAGTATAATGTTTGAGTGGTTACGACCGATATCACTAAATCGGTGAAAACACGAGAGACTTTAAAGGTCCTGTTTACCTTTGGGAACAGTGATTTGAAAATGTTCAAGATGTCACATTTGCTGCATAATTATGTGTAAGTCTCTTGTATCACAATACATCCTACCATATAAAATGTTCACAATAAAGCCTAAAATATAAGGAGATATAGTATTTTTCTTATTAAACCATAACTGTAGACGGTTTAGTTTGCCGACGTTATTTATCTTTTTTTTTTTGTTACAGCTATTGTTTTATCTATAGCTATTGTTTTGTCTATTTAACAATACTTAATAATTATACGGATTCGATTTTTACAGTGGTTGTTTCTATCCCAAACTCACAATTTGGAACTATTTTAAAGCACTAATGCTGGGTTTTTGTTTCATCTGCAAATGGTAAATTATTTGTAGCCTTCTCATTTTATGATTTAACGTCCTGCAGTCCGTTTGTAGGCCTTTGCACGATAAAGTTACGTACCAGTATACGTCTATAGAACATGAACGTCTCGTGTGCAAATCACATTTCCCCTCTTATGCATGGTTATTGCGTGTGGGTGGTGTAAGGTTTTCCTCAAGTTTCGCTTTTAATTTTTGTAGTTACTTCTTTAACAATTATAGTGCATGGGAGACTTTGTAGGCCACTTTCTGCTAATTTGCATAAACCGGGGCTCATGCCATGCGTACGCTCAACTATTGACAATAGTTATATTTAACTAACATTTCTAAAGGTCGTGTTTTGTATGCCGGTATGGTTGATTGGAGCCACTCGGAGCTAACGTTTCGTCGCCGTATCTTAGATCTATGATGTCGACTATTTCGACGCGCTGAAAAGGCGTCTAGCATTGTTCGTATTAAAGTTGCCGTATCGATGTGCAAATAAACATTGTGTGCTTCATGGTCACGTGATTCACACAAACGTGATTATCGCTTGACAAATACTTGTCATTATATTGATAATACAATGTACCAGTACATGAGTAATACTTATTAAAGTTTATATCGAAACACTGCAAATGTTTATAATGTTAATGAAATAAGCATGAAGGACATCCAAATGGTCCGAGTTAGTTCATTTGGATCAGTTCATCCACCTCACAACAACGGGTACAGATGATTCACTGTAGCTGTCATTAAAACTGTCTGAGCTTTGTCTCAAGTGTGCTCAGATTTACTATTTCGCTTTTACATCGCATTTTCAGTAAAGCACATCTTGAACATGACTGAAAAACTGCTATTCTGGAGTTGATTTCGTGCTCGTTGTATTATAGGACGTTGATAGAGAACAATGCCCTTGAACAATTTCACGTACAATCTGACATGAATTCAGCTCATAATGAGACTGACTCTGTTCAAACCCATAATAATGAGCTTTAGATGTGCGACGCGAACGCTATAAGACTACATACGTTAATTGGGCAAAGATGGTGTTCTGCACATGCGCGGGACAGCTGTTTCCATTGTCCAACCCAGGAGGCTGCGTCGTCTTAGCGTTCGCGTCCCAGATTTGAAGTTCGCTTTTTCTTATGACAATGTGTTACTCAGAGGGTTAAAGGGGAATTTACTCCAAGTATGTATTTTGGATTCAGTGGATGCCAAAATAACAGAAGCATACACTATGTGAAATTTTAGAAATAGTGGGAAATCTGTTTAAAATTATGTTGTTGTCGTTGTTGCTGTATACAGTCACAATCCGCACAGTATATTCCATACATTATCATCGTTACTTTGTTTGTTTTTATTTATTTATTATTTTTTTTTTTGGGGGGGGGGGAAGGGCATAATGAGAAACCACTTGACTTGCCACCGTCAGATAGAAAGGATAGTAATATCACCTCTATCATGTCAATAATGAGACGAGGGAATGTGTACATTTCAAAAATGAAATTTGACGGAAATCTCCCAATTTCGCGATGACAGCACGTGGATTTAGCCATAGCTTAGTATGCCCATAGCCTAATTTAGCACCCGGTTAATGTCACTTTCTAAAAAGTCTGTGCAGAAATGTAAAACCACCATGAACATCCAATTCGAGAGAACGGCAGTGGTAATCTTTATGATACACGTTGCGTATCTTATCTCTTTGTCCGTAAAACCTGTTTTCCTCGTAGCCGATATGCACCATTTTTTTTAAACTGACTTCCTTCCAGTTATCTTCATCGAGTGTTGATTGTTTTGTCGAGACTATAAGGAAGAGTTCATCCCTTTCCTGTAGCCTTGGCCATAATCACGGAAGTGTGGCGTCTCGTGTAGACGCCGCAAGTGTTACAGAGCGGAGATGGTCACATTATTGACTAATAACACTCGATTTGGTGTCGTGAAGGAAGTGACCTTGAATGGCATTGCATGCTGTACGTAGGCAATGAGAAAAATAGGATTTACGAAATTCTTGGGAGGGTGAAACAAGATGCGAAATGATGATTACCATTGCCCTTCTCTTAATGAGATTATTATGGGGGTCTATATTTCTGCATAAAGTATGGCTTTTATATATAGGGGAATTGCGCAGTGTCATGTAACATCGAGCTGGAGTCGTTTCGGCACTCTCTTCTCTCCTCCCAGGGTGAATCAATCATCATGTCTGATAATTTTGATCCGTACTATAGCTACACGTCCAGTATATAGGGTATATGATTTACATGATCACTATGGATAAGTCGAGTGATTATGATGCAAAAATTGTATGATGTCAAAGTTTCTTTAAGATGCTTTGTATCGTGAATCCCAAGATTCACAGTATTCTAACTCACGTTAGTAAAGCATGGAAATTAATTTATACATCTGGCACTGATCAATAAAATCTGTTGCCATGGAAATCATGTGAAAACTGGCAGGTATGAGAAAGTGCCTCAAACACCACGTACTGCGACGAAAAAGTAAGAAAGAGAAAACATTATAAGATATGAAATCAATTGACAAAACAGCAAAACAATCATAGACCATGATGATTATGTGAATGTTGGCAGCTTTGATATGATAAAGGGCCTCAAATACCACATTTCTACAGCGATTAGGTTCACTAAGTATGACATTGTCAATATTCGTTGAATGTATGAGTATGACGCTTAACATATTTTATGAAATGATTATTTCCCGGTATACCTTGTTCTATCATGGAATAGATCAATAGGCCGTGAGAAAAATAGCACAACCGAATTTGCCTAAGTTTGCTAACTAGTGACAATCTGGCAACCCTGTTTGCAGCTGCTAGATGAAATTATCAAGCGCTGAGTAGAGATTTCTCCGATTATCTGGATGACAAAAACACATTAAAACGATATACACACTCGCAATCTTTGGTGGCTCAATCTGTTATCAAAACATGTAATTTCCTAAAAAGTGGTGGCCTGACAACTATTTCTTGTGGCTCCGGACCAGGATTGCCACCGCATAATCTATATAGAGCTAATTGCCCTAGGTTTCCACATCATGGAGGGCATAGGCCTATACTCGGATTCCCATCATACGCCTTCATCACTGCAATGAATAACCAAACACCCCAAATTAAAAACTGCTGATTGATTCGTATATTCAAATATTCCCAATACAAAACAAGAGTATCAACGGGTGTCAAGAGTGCATAGAACTGTTTTATGTGTCGTAAGTGATCAGCGTCCAAGCCGGAGTTCGCGAGCATTGTGCAGTCATGCGTGATCTATAGTTTCGATATAAAAGTTTGTTTTTCAGCTTCTTCAGATCTTACGGCATTCCTGAACGCTGAGTGACAAGTTACCAAACAATATACTAATTGCAGTAAGCAAGTGAGACATCACTTGACGTTTGCCTTGTTATAAAATTTGAAAGGCTTTTTCATCCACAATGAAACACGAAAGTTTGGTATTCCCCACATCAATTCAAAAACTGCGGAGAAAGACATATATTTCTGACATCATGACCACGCTGATCATGAACGCTAAGATACAGTGACACGTCAACATAAGTGACATCGCAGTGCATTCTACGCCAGGAAAAACTTCACCGTTCTGAAAGATTATCAGTCAGATATTCAGTGTACACAATGAATGATGAACACGATTTCATTTCAATTTGATACAACATAATGGTGTGATCACATTTTACGAGCGGGTTCAAAGAACACAGGGATACGGGCTTTGCTGTCTTTGGCATGTGAGTCATTAGACCCTTGCACGTGACACTATCTTGTAAACAACGCAGACTTTGGGTTCTATGGACCTGCTGAGAATCCGGTTGGAGAGAGAAATCAAAATAAGCAATGTATGTCTCCTTTCCAGAATGTTGTTGTCAGAGTCCGTTAAGGATAAGCAGGCAGTAGCATTGGGGCATACACCACAGGTCGCATTTCATGCGCTTTCGGTAAAGAATTTACTTTCCATTCTTCACTTTGATTAATATAAGTTGTCTGGATTAGTGTAAATTGAGTGCAAGAGGAGGTGAAATACGATATATAAATCAAAACGAGATGGCGACAAAGTCCTCGTCATCAACCTTTGCTACTTTATTGTTTGCTTACATTGTATTGAATTTGTGCATAATTTTAGATGAACGGTTATTACCATTCAAGTAGATCTTTTGACGTGTGTAAGTTTCTGTGGTTGGACTAGCATAATGGTCAGCGTCCATGAAGACATGTTGGGAACTCGATACTGGATCTCGCCTCTGTTGTTCTTTTGTTACTGCATTGTTTGTGCGTGTAATTCTTTCGAAAGCTTGTTTGGAAAGACTTAACGGCAACTGGTCAGTTGACATTCTTATGGTGGAGGTCATGACCCTCTCGATGTCCGTGAGTCATCCAGATTTTTTTTTCTGGGGCTGAACCAATAAAGTCTTCTTGGTCACGGACACTAACCTGTAATTTTCGTCCAGTCCCGTCTCATTGCATTGTAGGCCTACACGGCACCTGTAGATGTACCGTATAAAACACGTGCGGATGCCGTTCATCAAAATTGAGGAATAAACTGTTTGTGCATTTTCTTTGCCGATATGGATGATGTATAGGAACACCAAGGGTATGTTTTAGTTCCCTATTATAAGAATCATTCAAATTTTGTTAAACATTATATACCTGTATACTATATGTATATATATTCGTGTGTATTTATGTTCATGAAATACCTTCATGAATAAGACACGTAATTATGTTGTATTTTGATATTGATTAATAAATTTGTAAGGTCAAGAGTCTAGGAAAGAAATTTCTTGCAGGGGCGGATCAAGGAACTCCGTAAAGGGGAGGCGTCTTGACAAAATTAAAGGTGGGCGCACGCGCCCCCTTTATTAACTTCTTTTGTTTTAACAAAAAATAAAGAGGGGGTGCGCGCCCGGTACGCCCTCTGGATCCGCCACTGCCTTGTTTCCCCTAGAAACCAGGATTGCTATCAGGTAAAACAAGATGGAAAGAATGCGAAGTATATTTCATTCCATATCGATGTGTCCAAGAAATAAATTTAGTGAAATTTATGTACTGTACTTAAAATCAGTTGACGCCTTGAACATGGTTTGGAATTTCCCTTTGATGCGTATAGGTTATCTTTTCTTTTCTTGAAATGATGTATCGTTACATATGTGATTTTGATGGAAAAAATCAGAAATAATAGTCAAACTGAAAGCGAAATTGAAACTAAGTGTCTATGCCGCTAATTGTCGAGACAGAGAAATGTCGGGATGGCCGGTCTGCGTGTAGGTAAAAGTTTGTTTCCGCCTCAGCGAAGGAAAAAAGAGGCGGTTTGCAGGAGACCAATTTGGTTAAGCCAGTTCGGGGTTCCAGTTTGCGCATGAGCACAAAAAGGTCATTAGTACTGAGAGACAGGCTGTTCATAGTAATCCTTATTAACGGTGCCTGCCAGTATATCCACCTGCCAGCAAGCCTGGTATTTGGCAATGTTAGTAGACAAAGAAAAAAATTGTTGATGCATTCAATACAGCACAACGAAATTGATGCTTCCCAAAGTGTTGATTGACAAACCATTCTGGTCACTTCATCTATATACGCAGGTTCATTCTTTGTTTGAATACGAGTTCTATGAATTACTATATAACAGTTGGGCAAGCTGATGCATTACTTCGCTTTGGATCGAGTGAAGTGCCTTACCAACTGAGAAAAATGAAAGATCATACGTACTCATGTGCACATGAGTAACATCTCCGATCTGGCTTACTGCCATCTCGACAATAGGAAATCCCTTATTCCCGTTTCTTGCTCACCCATCAGATGTTAGTGTAAGTGTCTTGCAAAGAAATGGTTTGGCTTCTACGAGTTAACCATCACCACAACCTTCTCCTTGACACTGTATTGTATATTTTATCTTGTTCTGTTTCATGTTTTATGTATGGTCTTATCGCAGGAGTGAATCAACCTCTGTCGAAGTCCGCTGGATGGCTCAAACCTGAACTGGAATCACACGGTGTACTGAAGATCTGTGTGGATTCCTGTGAAAGTTCTTGGCAGAAAGATACGAAGACTGTTTCTCTGTTGAAGTCTTGGATAAAGCGTTCTATCACCCAGGCTGTGGGATATGTTTTCGTTCCCTCAATCGGATTTCTGTAAGAGGAGGTAGGATGCTCCGTGCTATGGGTCCTTTCCAAACTATGAAACTACCTCTACGCATTGACGATAGAGGCAGAAACATCTTCCATCCATCTCCACAACAGTGAATCTCGCCTGCGGCTCTCAGTCAGAACTGAAGGAGAGACTCGCATACGTCGCTGAATCGTTCCCTCATTGGTTTTCCATCGTAAGTCCAACTAACCGGATATAAAAAGGTATATGTAATGCTATTGGAATTTACTTCACGGAGAAAGTTGTTCCATGCAAACGTGGCATGCATTGACAGCTGTAGATGAGCTAGATCAAGTAGGCCTATACATAATCAAACTAGTTCTCTTGACAGATTGAATGTCATGTAAATAATTGACAATAACGTCATGATAGGCTGTGTGGGTTACGTGACCAATATCATCTTGAGATATAGACATATCTTTTGCAAACAATGCGAAATAATATTTTATATGAGGGTACTGAATCAGAGAATAACTTCCTTTGCATTGGGTTGTACTGTGTAAAAACAAACAAACAATACCATCAGAGAAGTTAGTCACCTTGAGTAGAGTTACTGAAAAGATAATGTGCTAGTGTACACGAGTGATTAAGGAGGCCATTTTCCTGACAATGCGTTATCAGCGTTTATGGTTCGCACTCATTCTTACTACTTGGAAGGGACGTATAATACGCTATAAATATTTGCTCAACGAAAAAGCAAATGTAGAGTGGCTTAGGCATTTGAAAATTAATTTGTAGGTATACGATACAGACTTTGAACTTCCTCAAACATTTTGACACTACACTTAAATTAGCTGTTCTATGTTATGAGTCTTGTGAAAAAAGAAAACAGTGTAGCAGTTGAATAACCTCGGGCTACCATATGCACTTTAATATCGGTAGTTGTATCCCGTGTGAATGATTTTGAGCAACAAACAAGCAGAGCAAGCAAGACAGACGTTTCCCTGCGTATAGCAATATGCGTTCTTTAAACAGCGAATGATGACCATGTTGACCCTCGTACCAACTTGGAAGGCGTCTATCGGAGGAATCTCAAAGTACGAAAGCAATTGTCGCGTCTCCTTTTCCGCGAAATTATTAGTCCAACTTCCTGTTTGCTTCAGTTGATAACTTCAAGTGAAACATAACAAATTCCAACATGTCCAATATTTGATATATGATTATAATGATTTCTTCTTGTTCACACCTAAGGGTGACAAAATTGAAATGGAGACACGACAAGGCGTCTTCCGAAAACGAAGGCAGTAAAATAGGCAGAAACTACACTTAGGTCTGTTGAGAACAGGAGCAATGTCCAATACACCAGTGGACCACGAAAGCCATGTAATTCATAGTGAGTTTAGATATTCAAACGCTGTACTGCAACAAGGAATCCCTGCTATTACTGTACCCTTGTATTTCCTCTTTGGTTGTTATTTTCGTTGCCCACCACCACTGTGGAAACACCATGCCCCAGACTTAACATACCCTGTTATAGCGTGTAGCGCTAAGGTATTGATACAGATGTTGCCCCTATAGAATCCATTTTAGTTGAAGAAACGATGGGTAATGATGGAAGTGGAATAATATCATAGTTGACCTGATGAAGATTAAGTGCCCATTATCGAGTGGAACTGAATACACAAAATTAAAGAATTTACTGGCTAGGGCTCTCTAATATTGTTCTCTAGTGTATATTTTCATGTGACGTATTATTATGTGTGGCTGATATCCCGGCGAATAGTCTTTGTGCTTTGCATTTGCCAAAACCGAAAGTAAGCGGTCAAGATGTGTTTATCAAAAAACGATAGCAGCGTGGAGACTTTAGACAGAGTAAATGTTGTTAGGAAGAAAGAGATAATAATAGTGTCTATTTGTAGGGTTACAGCTCGTTATCTCGAAGGTTCGTTATTCCGAAGGCTCTTTATTCCTAAGATTCGTTATTCCGAAGGTTCATTGTTCCAAATTTCATTTTCGGATTAACCAATCTTCGGAATAACGAATCTTCGGAATAACGCCACAAATTTTCGGATTAACGAACCCCTTTTCATTTTCGGATTAACGAACCTCTAGGTATAGGGAATTTGCGTGTTTCGGATTAACGACCCTTCGGAATAACGAACCTTCGGAATAGCGAACCTTAGGAATAACGAACAGCACCCCTGAAACCATGCGTGCATTTTATACTCTGAAACTCCCTTTTTTATCTGTATTTCCTGCTGGGGTATGATTACAAGGCTATTTATTGTGATGATCTTGGGTTATCGCAGAAAATGTATGCTGGAATAAGGAAACGCGACGTTGCATGTATATTACTGCATGTTTATGGGACAATAAAGAAATAATTGTGATCTTGCAAAGAAACAAGTTCTAAGTATGATTGTATCTTTATAGGAGTTTACTTTAAGAACGCTGAAGAAGGCTTGGTCAATCTGTGAAAAACCATGAACCAGAGGTGTGTTCCATGTTGTATAATTATCTATATATGCTTTTAGAGCATGTATATTGGTTGATATCAATATCGACAAGAGAAGAGTTAGAATGTGATGATAAGTTCTTTAGGTACTTAATGCAGGGGGATATTAATCTAATGCGATTCCTTCTCATTGCAGCTTGGAGAAAAATCATGGGTCATCACCGGGGCGACAACGGCATCGAAATGTTCCTTTGCGATGTGTCCAAAGAACTCGGCGTCAGCTGGAAGAAAGTCGGAAGGAGGCTCGGTATTCAAGAAGCTGTCTTGGAAAACATCAAGCATGACTACAAAGAAGAAGGACAGGCTGAAATGGGGTTCCAGATGTTACTACAATGGCGACAAAAGAATGGCATGGAACACCTAGCTTCGAAACTGGATGACGGTTTACGACAGGCTGAGCGGATCGACATCGCAGAGATATTCGTACCGCGGCTAAAAGGTGAAATTATAGTGTGCGCCACGCAATTTGCAATATGTTGGTGTAAATTGTATGCGACGAACACGTTTGTATAGGACAAATTTCAAAGCATGCCCTTGTGTCGATGTATAACATGGCCATGCAATCACGTTGAACTTCTGTAGAATGATTGTTGACAGGCTTCAAATCTTAGAAAACGAACAAACATAGTGTGATAAAATTCTTTCCCAATATAATGCCTTTGTGATGACTATACGTTACCCTTGGCCCAAGCTTTACCTCTGTAGGTGAGAAGCAAACAGTGTGGTTCATTCTCACACCTTTGGGTAACAGGACACTAAAATGTCTTAATCAGACTGTCTTATGTCAAAGATTAGATCCATTTTTTTTAAGTATTGACTGCATGCACCCATAAGTTGGAGTTTTGTGTGTGTGCACATGACTTGTGTAAAATGCATGCAGCCTTTCATATAGCTATGTATGATGTTGTTGTAAATGACATTTTGATGAAATGTTTTCAAAATATCATAAATATTTTATCTGCTCCATTAATACATTTCAGAAATTCTCAACGTCGAAAGAGGTAAAGTCGGAAGACTCCCAGCCGGGACTGCCGTACAAGAAGAAGCCCTCATCCGATATTTGCGTAAATACTACATGATGAGAAGTAAAGTTCCGATGGTTCCTTGGGCTGGAAGAAGTGGCAAGATTGTGACTGTCGAACTGGAAACGGTCTATACTAATCTTGAACTTCTCATTGATATTGATCATCCATATCTCCCTCTACGTATTCCTCTGAAACTGGAGAAGTTGTTTGATAGGGTAAGATTAGGCGACCTCACTGAAGAAGGAGATGAGATGACAACAAAGTCAGATAAGGATGGGGACATGAACAGCCAAAGCGAATTTCAAATTTGTCGGGTTGTCGCGAGGGGCCGCACAGGGAGTGGAAAAACAACGCTTCTCGTAAAGATGTCCGACGACTGGGCAAATCGGAAGCGTGGACCTCTGAAAGATGCTAAAGCAGTGTTTCTTATCCCATTGAGAAAATTCGACCACATGAGTAATCTGGGAGAAGCCATTGTCAGCCATCTTTTGCCATCAACATCGTTCACTCCGGAGTTTGTGGAGAAGTTCATTGAAGAGAACCAGAATGAAGTGGTTCTGCTTTTAGATGGCTACGATGAATTCAAAGGAAAAGGCCTCAATCAGGAAGCGTGTGGGAACATTGTGAAATTGTTGCAAAATGAATACCTTCCAGATGTTCGTGTTTTTGTCACAACGCGCCCTGGAAGAGTTGGAGACTTTCTGACTCTCGAAACTGACATATCGGACGAATATCGACATTTGGAGATCACAGGTTTTTCATCTGCAGACATCGACGCCTACATCCGGAAGATCTTCGTCGGTAATCGTGGCAAAGTACTCGCTGATAGGCTCCTAAGGTACCTAGAAGAAAACCACTTAAAAACGGAACTAGCGTCGCTTCCACTGATGTGCTGTGCATTTTGCCAACTGACAAAGTTTACGAATGGACAAGATTTCAAGGATATGAACACCATCAGCACTTTGTTTGATAAGCTAATTCAGTGCCTTGTGAGATATCACCCTCGGTCGGTTGAGCAAATGCAGCCAATGAGACGAAGCAGGAAAGAATCGACAGCACAAAACTCTAACAATAGAACTTCCGGTGCGTGCAGAGGTATGACCACTGAAGAAAGCAACAACCTGCTTAACGAGTTGGGCAAAGTTGCACTTGAAGGGTTTTTCAGACCGAGGGATGAATCTCAGACAGAAGAACTGATCTTCAGTAGGAGGGACTTCCAAAATTGTAAACCTAGCCCAGACGATGTCATCAAAGGAGGTTGCAAAATAGGCATCCTCTATCATGATGCCGAAGCAGAATACAGACCGACAGAATACGAAGAGCTGGAAATCAACAATGAAGACATCGACAATTCCGCGCGAACCTTGAACTTTGTCTTGAAGATATTTCAAGAAAAACTGTCCGGGAAGTGCCTCGCTCAACTTTCCAAAGATAATGAACAAGAATTCTTGTGCCATGTCAAATCTATCCAGTCGATGCAGCGAGCCACTGATCTCGGTAATGTCCTGATGTTTGCATGTGGGTCGGATATTCGAGCTGCGCGTGTTATCTTGGAACATATCGCTGAACTCATGTTGCCGGAAGCTGACAAAATTTCTGACTTCATGAAAGGAAAGCTGCACTACACCAATTGTCACCAGGTGCAAAAGATCGTTGAGTTCTGCTTCCAGCTCAACTTTGAGAGCCAGAGTAAAGGGGAGCTTAACGATGTCCTGGGACGTATTCTCAGCGGCTGCACCCGAATCAGACTTGTCGGCATTTCGAGCTATGTCATGAAGTCACTGGGATATGCGTTAGAATACAGCAAGGGTCTTCCCATCAAGGCACTGGAGCTCATCAGACTGCATCTCGACTCCAGCTCTGAGTTTCGAGAGTTTCTTAATACATTTTCTGGTTTGGAAGAGGAAGTGTCAAGCTCAATGAATAAGAAACTGCGAAAGAAGAAGAAACCTGGTTTGGTGGCGCTCACTCAGGGTAAGCGCATAGAAATGCTTCAAAATGGCGACTCAAATGAAAAGTGTCCGAAGTATCTGTTACAGCGTACTGACGATGTATTCGTCACTCTGCTTCCAGTGTGGCAGAACATCAGCAAGATGCAAAAGAGTGAGTGGAACTTTCGACCAGTCATTGAGGGCTTGAAACACTGTCCCCTGGAAGAATTGATCCTGAATGGAGTCAAAGCAGAGCCAAACGACTGGATGACACTGTTTTCTACGATCAAAAGTACGTCGTTTAATTCCCTGCAAAAGCTGACACTTGGAATGACAGGCATCGAGGATGAGCATCTTGCAAGTCTTGCACCGGCTATCAGATCCCAGACCAACCTGCGGTATTTGAAACTGTCGGGGAACGAGGTCGGTATCGACTTTCTGGAAGCACTTGAGGGCGACCCGCTGACAACGTTAGAGACTCTGATCTTGGACAAAACAGAAATGGACACACAGGCGCTTGAATTGCTTGGAAAGCTTCTCCGCTGCTTTCCTGCATTACGAAAACTTGACATCCGACGCAATGAAGGCTCTACTGACCTTGCAATAAAGAGTGTACTTGATAACGTGCATCACTGTGGCAACCTGGAGTGCTTCATGATCTCTCTGTATCAGGTTACAGAGAGTGTACTCGACACTCTTCACCAGAAGGTAATATCCATGGAAAAGCTGAAAGAATTACACCTTGTTCACACACCAGATCCCGAGATGGTCCTGCGGAAAGTTGCTGGTATGCTTCCCATGATGTTAAGACTTCAAGACCTGAGAATATCGGGTAAACCCCCTAACAAGACTGAATGTCAATCAAGCGATGGGGCGACAGACGGAAGAGTCAGCACTGCCACTGCACGGAGTTTCGCGGATTCCATTGCTGCTACCACTTCCCTCAAGTTCGTCAGTCTCTTGTACTCCACCATGGATGCAGCAGGGTTTCTCTATCTCCTGCAGAAATGTGACATGGCAACTAAAAGTGGGCTGGAAACGCTTAGGTGAGTATCAATACTTCAAGAGGAGTACCCTTTTCCAGATAATATGATTTCTAAAGACAACATCGAGACTTCCTGTTATATAATTTTCTGTTGAACATTGGTATACACTGTACATACAAATTAATTAATCATTTACAATGCTATTTCATTTCATTAAGTGCCATTTTATGAACTTTCCCCCAAAAATTATGTTTCTGACATCCATGTACAGATCAAACAATTATTTAACGTTTAAGAGGACTTTTCTGAATAATCACACAAAGTATATGCAGCGGATAATAGTTACAGTAATAATAGTAGTTGCATTTATATGGCGCTTTGGTGTTTCTAAGTGCATTGGTGCTATTCACACAAAAAGACTAGAAAACACAATAACATTAGGACGATGCAAAACCGAAATCACAGTCACAAACAAAGAGGAAAAAACAAGTCATGTGATACAGACATACAACAATAATAACTGACTGTGTGCGCCTCCAAAAAAAAAAAAAAACCAAACAAAAAAACACCAACTGATTTAACAGATGAGTTTTGACGAAGATTTCATATGATTCAATAGATGATACATTCTAAATATATATGAAGAGTGAGTTTATTCCAAAGGGTGGGGGTAATGGAGGAGAAGGTTTGGTCACCATAACGAGTTTTTGCATATACGTGGGCCATTAAATAATTGGAGCTAGGAAGATGAACGGAGGGATCTGGCAGAAGAGAAGGAGCGAAGAGAGACTAGGTTTTGAAGATACGCAGGTGCAAGATTACGTGTGATTTTGTACATCTGAAGTAGGTTCTTGAAAGTAACGCGGGTGTGGACCGGTAGTCAAGGGAGTGAACGTGTATAACGTGCAAAATAAACACTAGAATATCGATATCGGGACATTCAAAGTGTCACATACTTGTAAAAATAGAAACAATTACTCTTGTGTAATGCTATCTGTCATTGATGAGCATATAGGTGAGGTGATGTCACATCGCATAAGTTTCCATTAAACTCTCGAACGAACATTTATATGCTTTTTTCAATCATAAACGATTTATTCTTATCAAGTTATTTCATGTTGAAATAACCTATTGAAGGTTACGTCTACACAGCTGCTACAGTATAATGTATCAACTCAATCCTGATTTTCATAACATAAGTTAGATGCAGAAGAGGAGAAAACGTTATTGAGTCCTTCGTATCAAGATTATTGAATAGTTGTACATGTATGATAACTTTGCAAGACATCCTTTCAAACACCTTTGTGTCCCCTCACGATTGTGGCATATATTTTATTGCATTTAACACTGATTTTCAAAGTATCTACTTTACCAAAACATTAGTTGTCAGATGGACAGGTGACTTCGCATTGATTTTTTTTTCGTTGCATTTCCCTTTCCTTTGGTAATTTTGGAGGGAAAGTAAGTTGCCACCATAATTCTTTGATGAAAAAGAAAAATCACGATAATTCAGTGATCTGATATCGAATGTCTTTTCCGCAACCCAAGATTTGTTGTTCTTGTTGTTGTTCTTGTTGTTGTTGACAGAAAGTTTTCTTTGCTGAAAGAGTCACATGATGATCTTATTTTTCCCCTTTGCCTTGTTTACCCCTTCTCGAATGGAATGACCTCAAGATTCTCAAAGGAGCGCGTTCCCAAAGATGACCACGTTAGCCTACCAGTAAGGGAGGCAGAGAAAAAATTCCTCCGAATCTGGGTCTGATGTGAGAGAGCCATCAACGAGGAGGCCAGCTAAATCGGAACAGATTTCCACACAACAAGATCGTAGGATTCTTGCTCTATAGTAACGAGGAGAAGGTGTGTCTTTTTGTTATTTACAGTAAAGACAATCTGGAAATTACATTGTATCTGACATTATTATCTAAACTTGTACACAATATGTGTATTTTCTGCGTATTTCATCATTGCATATACGGTGGTATGATACTCATTACCCCCACGGCGCTTATTTATGTTTTACCGTGATTGGTAATTGTTTGTATCTTTGGATGCGTTCGAGGGCTCAGAAGTGAACCAAAGCGAACCAACTATTTTAGCGTACCGAACCGTACTATTACACTTGGAGCGTTCGAGAGCTCAGTTGAGAAAGCGTCAGTACGTCATGAGTAAAGCTGTTAGAGGGGTTCACATTTTGTAGTAGCAATGTCATTCACCTGGTGCGTTTGAACTACCTACAGATGTCCGAACAAAGAGAATGAACTCTTTGCATTGTGACGTATACGCTCATTCTTGACATGGCTAACTTTTGGTATGCTTTTGGTACCCTTTTGAAGCACATCATAGGGCAGTGGTCCACTTTTGGCTCGGTTCGGTACATTATACTGTAGTCTGTAGGAGCGTTCGAGCGCACCTCTGGCGCAGGTTCGGTACAGTTTAGTTCGCTTTACGAGAGCGCTCGAAAGCACCCTTTGCCTTTCTGTTGGCAACATTTTGGTAAGTTTCTTGAACGAATGAGATAAAATTTTCTATGCAAGTCAGACCTTAGGTAATGAAGGACATTATTCATCACTGTCAAGATGCATTAATGTCTCCACAATTTCAAGTCACATCAAACATAGCATTAAGCTTAATAAGACTTCATGTTTCTCGTCATCTCATCATTGTTATTGGGTCTCTGAAGTAGACTAAAGGGAGTCGGGGAAAATATTTTGTGTGTGCACGTGTGCTTTCTTTTGTGAAACATTTTTTTTTTTGAATGCCTTTGTTGCACATATGAGCCAATTTCTACCTGTATTCATTGTTCAGCACCAAACTTAAGTGGTAGAGCCTATCTTCTCATGTTACAGAAGAAATGTGTCATGCTATTTATACATGTACAACGTGTGTATTTGTGTGTGTGAGTGTGTATCTTTAAACATGTAACAGGGTGTAACTTCGGCAGCACTTCGACAGCACAAACTGGAATATTTCTGAAGACAGAGAAGCGTTGTGTACATCCAAAATGATTTTTTTTTTTGTTGGATATATCATATTTCTCTTATCCCCTCGTTATCTTCATTAAATATGAGAAAGCCTAATCAATTATCTTTAAGATGACACCCCACTTGCTATATGATGTGTGTTGGGTGATGGGTGTTCTTGGAATGTGCAAAACAGCTGAGTATGGAGACAGATCAAAAGTGAAAAGTCGCAACAATAATATTCTGCTATTGATAATGTACAGTTTTCATGAAAAAAGGCCACTGGAATAAGCAATGCTGAAATGAGAGCACTTTCAAAAACTCTCATTTCCTAAACATTAGATGACTGTTTGGTCAACCTTTATGTTTGATTTTATTCTGCAGATACTACTGCAGTTTTGAATTCATGGATGAAGCCTGGAATCTAATGATAATCTCACAATGCATTCTTTTCGAGCACATTCCTTCCCTGAAACGACAAAGCAAATGGGAATTATACTTTTTGACTTAACACGTTTGCTCTATTTTGCAACATTTCACATTTGACCTTTCCTCATACTCAGTCGTACTGTGCATTCCAGGAATGCATAATGTAAACAAGTGAGTTGTCGTTGCAAAGAAAATTAATCAAGCTTTCTTATGATGCCACATTTGAATGAAATGATGTAGTTTTAAGAGAAATATGATACATCGAATTGGAATTTTACAATTTTTTTTTGAGGAGTTTATTATGTCTCTGCTGACATTGCCACACAAAAAACAGATTTATGCACTGTTCAAGATTACGTACAATATACTCTTGAAATAAAGCAACGTCAAGCCAGAATCTCATATTTATGTTTCTAAATCGTTTAATACATGAGTGAAACACGACACAGAAATGGCAGAAATTGTAGACAAAAAATTATCAACAACTTTGCACGTGAAAATGCATCAGGTATAAAGCGTTACACCACATACTTAGCCGTCTGAACACCATGTTTCCATGCATGTGTATTTAGTAGGAAAAATTAACTTTTGCGTTACTTTTTTAAAGAGTGTATAAACATTTTTCATATCAAAAGCTAAAATGTTCATCCCTCCCACGTTCAAGCCAAACTAAGCCATTTAGTGTATACGACGTACATGGGTTATATCAGATGCCGTTTTTGTTTTGCTGGACAAGCCGAATGTATAATATAGGCCACATTCTCGTTCCATTGAAATGAAACACGTAAACCGCACGAGACATTCGGTTACTGGCAACACTCTCCGAAGTTTCACGACAAAAAGTGTTTAAAGAGAATATCTGTTTGTGAGGACGGTATACAGTGTACAGTATTGATAAGAGCCCGTATTAAACAGCTATAGCATAGATAGGGATGGTATCATTATGGGCGTCTATTGGTTCGTAAACACCGTATGATAAGAACTAATGAACATCCATATGAGACCATCCCCACCTCTGCTCTGGCTGTGGCATGTATACATTTATACTATAAAGGTGTTACAAAAAACATTTTCCACTTTTGATGCTTAATAGCTCGAAAACTATACTTCAGATAACACTGTCATTGGTATAAGTAATAGCTAAATAGTGTACAATTTATATAGTTGGAGGTTATTTGAATATGAAAACTAATACCAGTTTCATGAAATCCATGATCAATTTCAAAGTTAGGTTCCGGATTTTGATCAAATATGAACCCTCTGTACAAAACCTGAACTTTACACAGGAACTAATGATGTGTATGTGAGTGTGTACTTACAATGACCCTGATCTGGATACCACCTGTTCAGAGCTCTGCTCCAAGGCACATGGATGCTTATCAATTATTCATGATTGATTGCCCTAGGCACTGCTAGTCTGAATTCCTAGCAAAGGGTGAAATGCATGCACTTGAAAAAAGTAAGCACATGTTTCCATGTGCTTGCATACACCACATTTCAGAATGAATAAAGACTAGTATAGCTGTGATAGTGGAATTCCTCATGAATAAATAATGGAGCATTCAAATCCTGGTCACTGTCCAGGACCATTGTCTTGGTGTCAACTACACACTCCCACACACCAATTGACTTCTGTGCAAAGTTAAAGTTTTGTACAGAGGGTTGAAAATAGAGCAAAATCTGAAACCTAACTGAAAAATTAATGTTTAATTTCATGAAACTGAATTATGCTGTCATTTTAAAATTGCCTCCAACAAAATTGTGCACTATTCAGCTATTGCTCATATCAATGTCAGTGTTATCTGATGTACAGTTTTTGAACTTTTCAGGATCAAAAGTGCGAAATGTTTTTTGTAACACCTAGTATTTGCCCAGAATGAACAATTCCTGCTTGCAGTATTTGCATATGAATCACCTTGTAATGGTTTGACCGTTGAACTAAGTGTACTGCAGTATTTTCTCCAGAAAGGTATTGCTGAAGCGACGCGTGGACGCATTTTTATATCACGGAAATTGATCTCAGTCAACTTTTTTAGCACTATCTTGTTACCTTGTAACTCCAGACGTTCGTAGATTCAGAGTAGAACCGCGCGCAACGTGGTTGCTCGTTCATACACTTTTGTAGCTAACATTGTAGTTAACATTGTTGTTAGGCAGTATTATACATAATGTATATGGTGGTAATGTGGATGAATTGGAATGGATCGATGTTGTTTGTTATTACTCATTCCAGTATCATAGATATAACAACATGTATTCCGCACGTTACCTTTAAAGGGATGGTACAGTATTGGTGGAGATGAGAATTGGGCTTTTAACTTTTTGCGAGATACCAAGAAAACACTGATGATATAGTACAGAGCATACCATTTTAAGAGGAATTCAAAGTTTTTTTTTGATGAAAATTGGTTTTGGAATGACTGAAACATCCAAAAACAAAGTAAAACAAAGCGATCGTAATAAAGTGTGGGTCCCACACTTTATTAGAATCGCTCTTTTTTTGGATATCTCAGCCATTTCAAAACCAATTTTCATCAAATAAATGTTGAATTCCTCGTTGCATGCTCTTTCATACTTCATAAGAGGTTTATTCTCACCAAAAAATGTTAGAAACCTGAAATTAGGTCTCAACCAAAACTGTACGATCCCTTTAATATGCTCAGTATGTTGACATGCACTCTTCTGGCTTGGGTACTACAAAATGTGTATATTGATCATGGTTATCAAGTACATTCCATATGGTTCTGTGTATGCTTTGAGGATTTTACCTCATAAAAATGAAATCTACTACATGTATTATCAATCGTGTAATACATACACGTGACATTGAGACTTCAAGAGTGATGAAATTGTCGTTTCTGAAATAAATTTGTTCTTTGCTGAAAGTTAATCTTATGCTCCTTGATATTCTTGATTGCGTAACTGTCGGTACACGTTATGACAATGCCCTAATCTTATGACGAACAGAATACGCGTAGTTATCCAGTATTGCTTGGATACCGTATTGGACTGAGGGTCTACCACATAACGAAGTTGGGGTTGTACATTTGTATACATATAATACATCTTTCCCCCTTACCCAAAGTACCTACATGTATAACACGTAGGCCTATACGATCGACTTTTACCGCATGTTAAGCGATATCCTTCTCTATCATGTTGACCTGTATATCCTACAGTACTGATATCCTATAATCTCTTCATCAAACAGATAAGTTCCTTTCTCTATTAATCATTACATAAACCACACAAAATTAGATTAAATGTGGGGGTTCATCGTACAATGCACTTCCATTATGATGAATATACATGTACAATGTGCATTCCATTACGTTCTGGGTGTATTTTCTATGTGTTTTCCATAAAATTGATCTAAGTGTCACTTGATGATATGACACGAATTCACGAAGAAACGAACTGTGTCAGCTAAAGAAATCCGGAAGTGGCGCCAGAAGTTGCGCTGAAAGGCCTTTTTTTTTTTTTGCTTGTTAGTTCATGAAACCCGGAAGTGCCCCTACTTCCCCCGCCCCCCCCCCCCCACACACACACACACATTTGATGACAGATATTACAGTTCTATTCTCGTGAATTTGAAGCATGAATTTCATTCCTTCATTATCAAAGTTGAAAAGATAACGGGTGCCCGTCACGAGCACGACACACACGAGTTATACAGCACACGAGTCATACTGCCCACGAGTATACAGCCCACTATGAAAAAACTTAGACCCACAAGCTCACAAAGACCCACGAGCTTCACATATTTATTATCAAGAGGCTTAACTTGGGTAGTGTCGAGGGTGTGGACCTTGTTTGCTTAATTTCTAGCTCGTGGGCCTTTTTTTTTACTAGTGTCTAGCACGAGAGCCTATACAGTATACCTCAATGTCTAGCTTGTGGGCCTGTTTTATGTCTTTAGTGCATGATCTGTATGGCGGGTGGTGTCCAGCTCCTGGCATGACCCCAAAATAACAAATACAGTGCACTCCCGTTATAACGAACACGGTTATAACGAAATCCCGGTTATACAACGAAGTAAAAATTTAGGCCGCAGCATAATCCGCTCTGTTATTTTGTTGTTGTTGTTGTTTATTTGTTCGGTTATAGCAAAATTTCGATATATAATTTATAGCGATAGAAAACTTCCGGTCCTGAGGACTTCGTTATATAACGGAAGTCCACTGTATAGCAGATGAATGGCATTATTATTGATAGAGTAACGTCATAATCATTAAAAATGTGCGCGAGAGTGTGTGTTACGTGTGTGTGGGGTGTCTGTCTGTCTCTGTGTCTGTGTGTGTGTGTGTGGGAGGGGGTTGATTAGCAATATGACATCTCCGAATAAACTCTGGTGTCTCGTAGTTCTTACTTTGCAACTTTGTGCTTACCATGAACATTAAAAGGCCTACAACCATGTATAAAAAAGACGGTGCCTCACTGACGATGAATTCAACTTTCCTTTCAACTAGCACACATGCAGGGAGTAGGCCTTACATAAGCATATTACATGGCATAATGCGGGTGAGGTAAAGTACATGTACTGTAAAGTTTAATGATGAGGGCCAGATGAAGAGGTATATACCTTGTATACGGAAAAAAAAATATGATTACACTAGTTTTATGAAATATTGTTCATGCTAGTAAGCTATCTGCGAGACTTTATTTTCTTTTTTAAAGCAAATGATACAATTCAAGTATTGGAATATTCTGAGTACTGAAAATAAGAAATACAAATAATTCTTAAAATAGAAATGAAAATAATATGAGGACATGTGGGAAAAATCCGTCTCTCACCACATTTTTCTTCAAGTTTTCTTCCTCCATTGTACATGTACTCGGGACCTATATAGGATTTAGGTGTATTTGTAAGTATTAAAATAATACTTCTATATAATGAAAAGTCCTTGTTTGATTTGAATGTTGATTGATACTGGTCTTTAGCGCTATTCCATATTTGTGTATTGCTTTTGTATTTATATTTACATACCATTATTACTTTGTCTTCGAATACATGTAATGTTGAATATATACTGTATATACGGCTAGTAAATCAGCTCTAGCAATGGCTGACAGGGTAACCATTTCCAGGAGTGGAGAATGGATAATTCGATATATCAATGAATTAATCAATTTATGATTTTAGTTGATTGATTAATGCATAATGATGAAATTATGATCTTCTATAAGAAAGACTGAAATTTGAATTCCCCAGCAATGATAACCGAATATTTGTGTTAATTTTTATGTCAAGGTAATGTATTTGTTCTCTTTTTAAACATCTATGCATTATAGGAACTACCGATACTTGTGGAGAAATGCGCATATATACTTTACATTATTATACTTTGCACATACATCAAAAGGACAATAAACATCTGTCTCGATGTCGGCACTAAAGTTAACATCATGCAGACCCTTGAAAACAGTCCACTATGACAGAACTTCTGCTAAAGCTAACTCTCAAACCGTTATATGCAAATACATGTACTTATCTTGAGCCAGATAAAGAGAGGATCAATCATTAACTTCCAGTATAACTTCCACTGACTTACAGGCTAGGTTTTGAAGGCCAGATCATGACATTCGCGCTACTATGATGCATGAGTTGCTTGGGTGGACGAACTTTTGACAGGACTTACTATTCCTACAGTTTGTTTAGTTTGGTCATCAAAATTAATTTAACAATGATGTAGATATAGAGAATCGATTCTTTCGAGATGTTCCAGATCTACGCCTCGCAAATGCACTGTCAAGGGAGGATGATAAATAGGGAATGCTCTATTGGTAGGGGGAACATGATTGTAGGGACGTTACTCAGTAGGCCTAAATTAAAGTTGCTACGTCTACGCATGAAATATTGTTCCAGGACATCCACTACTGATTACAAATCCTGCCCTATAGTACATCAAAAATACATAGCCAAACAGAACTGATGATAAACCATTATTCCATCCGCCTTTCATATAATCTAATCCCCCAACCTCCCCCCCCCCAAAAAAAACAGACAAATTCACAGCCGACTTTTTAAAAGTGGGGGGGGGGGGGAGGAGCAGTTTACATTGCTGGTGTCACTTCCGGGTTTCATCAGCTAACAAGCAAAAAAAAAGTCTTCAGCGTAACTTTCTGATTGGATTTCTTCAGCTGACAAGCAAAAACAAAAACAAAAACAAACAAACAAACAAACAAACAACAAAACAACCCCCCCAAAAAAAAAAAAAAAAAAAAAAAGAACAACCCTGCGTTCACACTTCAAGGTTTCATTTCATCGGGTGTCAAAGATTGTAAAAAAAAAAAAAAAAAAAAAAGAGAGGGGGGGGGGGGCATCCAGTTCCGCCAGCCTTGTAATTTGGTGTACATTTTTTGTTCGTAAAATACAATAGTTGGACTGAAACTAAAATGTGTCAATTTAAAGAGTTGCCTTCTGCACAAGGAAAAAAACAAAACCAAGAACAACCCTGAATAAATAAAAACGTGATATGAATGAATACAAAAGTTCGTTCACCAGCCTCTAGGGAGTTCATTTACCCTATACGCTCTCTGGTGAACTTTAACAGAGATGTAAAAAGAAAACAGTACGCTGTGATCTAACCTGTGCCTAGCTCCTCTTTCCTCGTTCACCTGTCATTACAGGAAGTTCATTCACCTTCTGCTCTACACTATGTCTTATCTGAACAGAGATGTAAGAAGAAATTAGTGGGCTATGATCTAATCTGCATGCATGTAACTCCCGGGATCTATAACTCCTCTTTCATCGCTCTTGATACAACTATCCTAAGCGATTCAAACTGAAGAACATATCAATGTGTCTTTCTCCAAAATACGTTGCATCCAAACTTGCGAAACGACTTAAAAACTAATAATTTCAAGAGGTCTACTTAAAAAGAAGGCCTACATAGCTCGTTCAATATCGCCTGATCGCTCGATAGGAGGTATAGTATGCGTGCATCATGATGGAACCCGCAGCTGAACCAAGAAATATGTCACAGCATCCCAGGCTACCGAGGAGTTTGTGGAACCGCCTGGCCGTAGCTCTCGGATGCTTCATGACGGCAGTTCTAGCTACGGGAATTCATGGTAAGTATATCTAGGGAATGCAAATTTCAGAAACGAATAAAGAGAGCATGTTTTTTCAAAAGGTCTAAACCGTAGGTTACGTGCAACATCCTGCTTTAAAAAAAAAAAAAAACACTCGCAAAGCAATTGTATTTGAAAAGTTTCATTTGTATAACTTTAAATGATCATAATGGGTTGAAAAGGGGGGTTGTTTAATATGACATGATAACAAGTCTAGTTGATGAATCACAACGGCAATGTATAGCATAATACCTGTTCAGTCAGACCATTTTTATCTTAATGCAGCATAATATATTCGTTTTTATTCCATTCGGTTTGATTGAAAGTAGAGGAGAAAATTGAACGAATAATAGGTTTTCCTGGTCAATTTCATACTTTTGTCACTCAAATTCATTAATGTGCATTCAAATTCACACAGCGCACGCACGTGAAAATATTCGGGCATTCAAATTCAGAATCCGAGCGATCAATTTCATTTATGGGCGCTCTATTTCGTTTTCGTGAAATCAAATTCACGATTGGGCATTCAATTTCAAAATGCGAGCACCGACTTTCCTACTCGTGCATTCAAATTCATGCGATAGTCATGTGATAGTCCCAACGAGCTTGTTTGGAGCATTCAAATTCATTTTTAGGCGATCAAGTTCCTACTTCGTGCAATCAATTTAACGAGGAAAATGGAGTAGACTTTTTAGAAAGGAAAAAGGGCCAACACAACCAATGAAGGGTTGCATAATAGTGTAATTATGATTGTTTACAGGTTCTACATTGTTCTCTGTTCATGTATTGTTTGTTTTTCATCTCAATAAATTTAAAATTGTAATGTCCAATCAGCAGTGCATCCAAACAACACGACGACAATTTAATCATATTTCTTGATGATACTGCATGCTGACAACGCCCCAACACCAACCACATAATGACAATTCATCAGTTTAAAGACAAACTGACACACAATGATCTCACATAGTCCCGCAAAAGTAAATCAATAAGACGGCAAGACACAACAAACAAGACGTATAAAATGTTCATGTATCAGTTTCAATATATACTGTAGTCGATTTTTTTTCCTCGAAATTGTCAACCAACCCTCCGTATTATGCTCGTCTGTAGGCCTATACAGTACCTATAATGTTTGTTTGTTTGTTTCATTTTCCATCTAAGAAGATGGCTGGATAACCCATATTCAGCTGCAATAGCTGGTCTTCCATATGGGGTCCAGTTGGATGTTCTACTCTTTGCGATGAATAAATGAAGTGGGATCTTTTACGTGCATGAGTTGTGACTCTCTTACACATGGGACCTCCATTTTATGTCCAATTCGAGGGACATGTGCCTGTATATTCCTGTTTGCTAAGCGCGAGTTCAAAATTATCAATGAACAGGTGGACCTCTACTGCAAAATAAATAATCAAAACGGTCCCAAACTAACTAAATTCAGAACTTCTTTTAAATTGAATGCAGTTATTTGGAACATGGTTGCCTATTCACGAATTTGAATGACCGACGAGATTCCGTCGCCAGCTTGACATGAATTTGAATGCTCATTGATGAAATGCGTGCTCCTCTCTTAAATTTGAATGTTCCGATAGTGGATTTGAATGTTACGATAGTGAATTTGAATGCTCCGACAGTGAATATGAATGCTCCGATAGTGAATTCGAATGACCGGATTTTGAATTTGATTGCCGATTCAGTGCTGCGAGCGTGGAATGCGTGAAATCGAATGCTCGGAATAGGAACTTGAATGACAAAAGTATGAAATTGACCGGGAAAACCTATTGTGAATCGGATGAATGTATAGTATAGAACAAAGTGTTTTACTGATGAGCTCAGGATCATTATTACACGTGTTTAATGGGAACACACTTTATCTAAGTCTCATATAATCAAAATGTTCGATGCTTTTGATGATATTCATTCGTTCAAACAGTTTTTTTTTTGTTCTTGTATAGTGAATAATAGCAGCTCTCTCTGATGTGACAACACATTGTTTGCTCGTGTACATTTTGAGACATCCTGATATATGAAGAGCTTTCAACCAAAATCCATTGAAAAGTGATGGGTTTAGCGCCTTTTGGAAACGAGTTCTTCATAATATAGGGCCTACACATAGAAATAAAGCAAGGCTCGGTAAAGTTTGCCAGGACCATGTCATGCAGCAATGTGAGAGATAATATACCACAACATGAATGGCATAATAACATATCGGGGGATAAACCATTTCAAATCTATAATGACCACATGATACAATAAATTTATGTCTTCTTCCTCGCCTCAGTGGAATGATACTCTGTTTTTGCAGTGTTCATACACAAGACAACATCACTAATGTACATAATTATCGCAAATCAAAGATTGGTGTGGCCCAAGCAGTACATCTCTGCTTCCTTTCAAAGTGTTGGTTGGTTGGTTGGTTGGTTGGTATTTATATCCGTCAAGATAGCACTCATGCAAATACACCAATATGATATACTTACGATGAATACGGCTGGATGTATTCCTACTGATCATGTGATACTATATGTTACAAGAATAAACAAGTACCATCATTTTGACTGTTGTGTTATCCATGTATATTGTAAATGAAAATAAAACAGGAACGAATGAATGAATTCAATTCGACGAACATCCATAATGACATCGCTGTTTGACAGAAGGGTCCAGTTTACATTGTAAGTGAATTAATTTGATACATTATTATGTGAGACATTACATACACGAAATAGAAAAAAAAACACGAAGTAAATGATCACGAAGGAAAAGGAAAAAAAACAAAACAAAAAAAAAACCTATACATTATTCCTACAAATCACATATAACGGTAATGCACCCAATTCTATTTGTCAGTGTGATGATTATTCGCTTGCTGCTCATGAGGGGAGAAAAGCTACATTAGCAACTAAATGCCATTATTGTCAACCATGTGGATCTTGGCATTCAAGTTTCATTATCAAAAAACACAAGAACTAATGAAGAATCATGAACAATTATCTTTCCAACTAAAAAAAAAAATCAAACTTCGTCAAATTCCATTTACTGCTACCTGAGGAGGTACGTAAAAAGTGAAATGTCACTTATTGTCAGCGCGTCTGAAATCAATACAGCGAAACCAGATGAACGGAGAAGTAAAAATATCATGACGTCGGAAAAAAAAATAAGAAAGTTACGGAATTGAAAAGGACACTAACATCTTTTCCTGAGACAATGACATGTGTGAATGAGGGGATATTAATTATCATCGCGTCGAAAATTTTCTCGGGGTTTGTGCTATACCATACCTGTTGGATCATAAACATTTCACGCTTTAACGTATAACGGTAAAAACTCGGAAACTACAATTCTTTCATTCTCCTAAATGTTCAGTTGAATAACACTTCTGCACCCATTGTATTCTATGGATATACTTCATTCCTTATGCAAAAAAACAATGAATATAGCGAAAATTTCTAAGCAGGTGATGGACATGGGACACGTGTGACGTGATGATGTCATCACCTATCTAATTCGCATAATGGCTTATGCGAGTGTGACTAATGTCACTGTTTAGCGATTTTTTTTCTCTTTTTTTTTAACAATTTCTTATCGTTCTTTTTTTGTTTGGATTTTGAGGGGACTTTTACAGTTCTACCTGTTTTGGTTTTACACAGAGAGGCTTGTCATTCTGTCATTGCAACAGTCCATGACAAAAACTTTGGGAAAATACTGTCGTATCATATTGACTATTGACCAGTCATCTGCCATTAGGCCTACAGCTTTTGCTGAGTGGGCACTTCGAAGGACATACTATTCTTGCGGAATACTACATTTTTTTCGCGTGTACAGTAAGACATCACCTCACCGTTTCTGATACGTTTCTATGACTCCTATCAAGTTATATGAAATGCATACTTTTCCAAAGACTAACAAAGTAACGTTAATTCATTCGTAAATTTAGTAGAGTTCATAATTCTTTCGCTTTTGTTATCTATCTATCTATAATTACACACACACACACACACAAAAAAGACGAAACATGTGCTTCTTCACCAGGATGAAGCTTCGTAATGCCATTCTAGAATAGGTTTTTATCACATGATATATATATATATATATATATATATATATATATATATATATATATATATATATATATATATATATATATTATATTACACTCGTGTAAATAGCCAGCTGTTTTAAATGTGCTTCTAAGAACGCGATGGAAGGTGATAATTTCTTAACACCAAGTCCTTAGACAGACAATTGGTATTTATAAGTTTGTTGAACCTGGCCAGGGGTTTAGATAGTGGGTTGTTGATAATATCTCGCTTCTTCAGTGTTTAGGGTGCATGGGTAAAAGGCCAACGAACCGTTTTAATGCGATCGTGATACAAAGGTTGGGACAGCAGGAGTTACAGCCGCCACAGAGTAAATGAGATGGCACGAGCAATAACATCTCACGATCATCTGGTGTCATGAATATGCATTTATGTAAAGTAAGTAGAGTTGTATCACCTGTTCAGCCCACGTGGGGCAGAGGAAGATTCGAGACACTTGAGACTATGACGCTCGAAGGGAGGAATAAAGTTTTGTTGTTACTGTAAGCAAGGGCGCCGGAAGCGGGGGGGGGGGGGGGGGCAGGGGTGGCACTTGCCCCCCCAAACAAAATGTTGGGGGGGCAAAACGAGTTTTTGCCCCCCCCCCCCCAAAGTGCCCCCTGTAACAAATAATTAATCACTGATTTAAAGACCAAAATGAACAATAAAGGCATATTTCTTGTCTAAATGTTGTAATTTCATAACTGAAAATGCAAAAATTTTCGCCCCTAACGGGGCGAAAATAATACACTAACAACATACAATTGTACATTATTGTATCTATACACTAATAGTAACTTATGAGTAAATTTAGTGTATAGATGGTAGCCTCATGTCCTCGAGTGTGCCCGCTGAAACATACCTTTAGTAAACCTTACATTTTTCATTTTCTTCTTTGCTTTCTAGTAGTATAAGAATATTTTTTATTGTTCGAACGATGCGATCACGTTTAAGCTTTTAATGAGTACATTTCAGATAAATTGAAAAGTGAAAGTGGCTCGCTCTATAAAAGCGACTTTTATTCTCTGATTTTACAAAAAGTCCCTACCGTGGGAGGGGGTATCCCCCTCCCACACCCTCCCCCGCTCGGTCGCTTCGCTCCCTAGACGAGGATCTCACACCATCACATAATATACTCCAGTATGTTAAGATCATGGTCCTTCCAACTGATTTTTTTCAATATGTTAATTCCCTAGAAATTTGCTTTTAAATGTTCTATAAAGGCGACTTTTATACTCTGTTTTTACAAAAAGTCCCTACCCCACACCCTCCCCCCCGCTCGGTCGCTTCGCTCCCTCGCCGAGGATCTCGCACCATCACATTATTAATGTATACTCCCGTATGTTATGATCATAGTCCTTCCAACTGATTTTTTCAATATGTTAATTCCCTAGAAATTTGCTTTAAATTCTCTATAAACGCGATTTTTATACTCTGTTTTTACAAAAAGTCCCCACCGTGGGAGGGGGTATCCCCCCTCCCACACCCTCCCCCCGCTCGGTCGCTTCGCGCCCTGGCCGAGGATCTCACACCAGGCATCACATTATTATGTACTCCCGTATGTAATGATCACAGTCCTTCGCACTGATTATTTTCACTATGTCTAATTCCTTAGAAATTTGGTCTATAAACGCGACCTTTGTACCCTGTTTTACAAAAGCTCCCTACAATGGGGGGGGGGGGGAGGTAATCCCCCTTTCCACCCCCCCCCCCCCCCGCTCACTCGCTTCGCTCACGCGCCGAGGATCTCACATCGTCACAATGTGCCCCCGTTGAGATTTTGCCCCCCCAAAACCAGAAGTGTTCCGGCGCGCTTGACTGTAAGAAAGTCTGGTATGGTGGTATTTGTTTGATGTTAGTAATGATACGTGTGAGATATTGAGTTATCATCATCTTTTCCTCTCCTCCGTAATACCGGCTAATAGCATAGCAGAACTACTATAACAGTTCAGTTCAGCTTATTCATTCTACATGATTTCTATGCAAGACGCATTTGTTATGAAGAAAATACACTTTTGTACATCCAAAATACACAGTTTAAAGCTGAATAAATACTATTTTTGCAGTTTAACATTTCAGCTTTAAATTCGAATGATGACTTGGCTTGTTTTCGATCTCTATTCTCTCAGGGTGTTTTTTTTTTTCACTCACCGTCTCCTGTTAATTTCTTCTTGTCTTTGAGTCTGTCTTTAAACGTTTAATGCATGGTGTTTCTCTCGATTCTGCCTCTCATTCTACAACTGGTTTACCTCTGCTGGATGGATAACGTGTGAATGACAAATTACCTGAATTAACCTCCTCGGTGGAAAGAGATTGATGTGAACGAACTTATTTGATTTCCGTTCCCCTTCTCCCCTCTTCCTCCTCCTCCTCCTCCTCCTCTCTATCTATGTATTTCTCTCTCTGTCTCTCTTAGTATCTCAAAAAAGCAAAAAAAGTATGTTTTGCTTCTTTTCCCGTTCTGCATCATTTCATGTATTGTTATACACTGTACCAAGTTTTTCGACTTACCATGTCTAAAGATTTCTTCATAAATCGTGTGTGCTATGCCTGTCTTTTTGGATGTTACATAGGGGACTGGCTGCTTTTCTACGTCCAGTCGAAAAATCTTTGGAGGGGGACAAACAAATTCAGTGACCCTTCCCTTGGCAGGTTTGTCCCCGATGAGGACAACAGGACAGCCGGACAGAATTTAGAATTACTTGATAGATATTACATGAAGGTAAGACAATGCTTTTTTTTTTGTTCATTTTCCATCTGAGAAGATGAATGAATGAAGTGGGATCTTTTACGTGCATGAGTTGTGACTTTCTCACACACGGGACCTCCATTTTATGGGACAGAGTGTTTTGCCTCTTGCTAGAGGGGACGGTATGATTACACACATGCTCAGTCCAGACTCGGGTTCGAACCCGGGCCGCTTGGGTGGGAGGCAGACGCGCTACCGACTGAGCGAACTCGCCGACATGACCGACTCAAATGCTAATTTATAATAATTTGGAGAAGCAGACGAAAAATGGCAACATTATTAGATTGAGGTGAAAATGGGAGAAATAATAAAAGAGAGGCAATTGATAAGGAAGGGGGAAAGAGGTTACAAGCCGAAAAAAAGAAGAAATAAAAGAACAACATACAAAGGAGAGGTCGTTGTTCTACAAAATTGTTATACATGTAAGATTAAAATCAGTTCAACAGCGTGTATTGTAATTTGGAGAGCTCACAACCTATCATCACCATACTTTTGTTTCGCACTATCAGTTTACTTAACATATAATATCAATTCGAGTTCGACTTGTTAAATCATCTTTTTTTTTTTTTTTTTGTAAAATGTTTCTGAACAGCAACAGAACTCTCTATTGGCTAGATAGCTGCTATATTATTTCTGTTTTTTGTTTTAGTGCAGGCTTACTTTCCCCTCGAGAGCATATCTTCACTTGCTAATTTGACGTATTTTTTTCTTTGATCATTTTCACTATGCCATCTCGCAGGGAGTCTTGTTCTACATCATACAAAGTTTGATCGGCGGGTTCGTCATTCTTTACGGAGTCGGCGGTTGGTTGAAGTGGCATTTTTACATCCAAAGGCGAGAGAGGGCAGCAGAGTGGAAATGTCAACCGGAACGGTTTCTAACGCCCGAAGACGATCGCTTGGAGTTTCTCCTTGGATCGATGAACATGGCGATTGGCTCCGTTTTATCAGGTGACCGAATTCCCTGATATCAAAATGGATGTAGCTAGATGCAACACTTGAAAGAGGAATTGAGACATAGGCATGTTGTTCTTGAGAAGAATTGAGAATTATTTGAATATGAAAGACATGTACTCTCATTACTGCGTTGGAAACGTAAAATTAATGTCTTATCACGTTCATTGATGTTTGATTCTCCCATTTGTTTTAACACAAATCTTTACTCCAATTTCCATAAAGCTATGTTTCAATAAGACCACTTACAAACCAGCATTCTTCGATGTGTAAATATATGAATGCTTTAGTGTTGATACTCATCTGTCATTAAGGAGTAAAAGTGACATTTTCCATCTTACTTTTCACACTTATCAGGCATTCTCGTTACGTACATCATGAACGGCGGTCCGAACAAATTCTACTACAATATTTCCGACTACGGCTGGACCTATTTTCTGCTCTCCATACCCGTCAACTACCTTTACAACGAGGCTGCAGCCTACTACGCCCACAAATCGATGCACATCCCGTTCTGGTACAAGCGCTACCACAAACTCCACCATCGTTTCAAGTGCCCCACCCCTTTCGGGGCGGTTGCCATGCATCCCTACGAATTCCTTACACTACAGTTTTTGATGGAGCTGCCGATATTCTTCGTACCAATGCACGCAGGTGATTCCTGAACAGTGGCAATGCAGGGTTCCTCTTGTGTGTAAAACAAACAAGCAAACAAACAAACAAACAAGCAATAAATGTAAAAGAACCTAACCAAAAAACAAACAAACAACCCCCCCCCCAAAAAAAAAAACAACCAAAAAAAAAAAAAAAAAACAAACACAAAACAAACAACTACAATATCGGTACACTCTTTCGAAACACAGTTGCATCCTTTTTCTTTTTCTTTTTCTTTTTGCTAGGCCCTGTGAACCTGTTTACCTTTGGGAACAATGATTAAAAAATTTTTCAAGATATCACATTTGATGCATATGTGTAGGTCTGTTGTATCACAAAAGATCCTACCATATAAAATTTTCGCAATAAAGCCTAAAATATACGGAGATATCCGCATTTTTCTCAATAAACCATAACTGTAGACGGTTTAGTCTAGAAACATTTTTATTATAACTATTGTTCACATTTTGTGTATTAAACAGTACTTAACATCGATTATACGGATTCAAATTTTTAAAGTGGTTGTTTCTATCCTTAACTCACATTTTAGAACTATTTTAAAGCACTAATGCTGGGTTTTTGTTTCATCTGCAAATGGTAAATTATGCCTTTAATATCAAAGAGATTTTTGAGATTAGATAACTTACTCAGATGCAACAACTACTAATTGAACAATATCAATGGCTTTACCAAGAATACTCTAAGTACAAAGGTTTGTTTTCTTTTCAGTTCATGTCTCGAACAAAATGTTGCTCTTTGAAACCCATGAAGTGTACTTGATTTCTTTGTTCCCCGAGGAGAAGTACATACAGAGATCATACGCTTTTATGCTGTCTTCATGCATATTACGTACCTTAACTATGATAATTATGTCAACGCTTTACTGCCCTGATCGGTATGCCTTTTAAAGTTCGACATAATGCAATGTTTAGTCAGAAGAGCAGGATATCAATTGTTATGATTATCAGCTGAAACACTATGACCCCTTAGAAATTGATGAAATGATTGGATATATAATACTAAGTTCATTGTTGGTAACCTGTTGCGATAAGTTTTTCACAGCGACGGCAGCCTCTAACATGAACATATGACCAACACATTTTTCTTGCAAATAATTCGCCTTCTATCGTCGTGAATGTTCATGTTCTTAATATTATTCTAGGTGTATTTATCTTCTGGCTGATCTACGGTTACTACTACAGCATCATGGATCACTCCGGTATCAACCTTGATGCCTTGTGGCCATGGCAACCAGCCGTCATGTTCCATGACGACCATCACAGGTATATCATGTTAAATGAACCAGTGTCTACACCACCACACACACTGTGAAACAGGTTTTTAAAGTGGAGAGAGATCAGGCTTGGGAGCTATACAGAACACGCAAGGAAGATTCATCAATACGGACAGGAGAATTAGAAAGAAATCATAAATACACATGCACAAGAAGGAGATTTACGAATAGAAGAGACAAAGCGATGGGAAACACTTGGAGAGACATTGAATAATAGTCAACAAAAATGTACGGGTAAAAAAAAAAAAATGAAATGACATTGTAAAGAGGGAATCTGGTGTCAATACAAGAAGAGCACTCTTGCATCAGCCTAAGTTTTATATCTGTTTGAAAGAATATGAGAAAAAAACATATATGGTCAGGAAACTGGCGTGCATGCAAAGTGGAAGGAAAAAGTAAGATTTAGTATACAGAGGTCTGTTCTACGATTTACAAAGTACAAATACAGTCATAGCATGTAGTGAAGTGGATAAAACACTTAACAAGAGATCAGGGGATCAAATCCCTTCCACCAAATACATTCTCGGATAAGATGTTTGACCACTACTTCCCTCCTAACCAAGATGTGTTAATGGATACCTGACAATCCTTTTGAATTGTAGTATTTATATAAATCTATTGACGGGGAAACCCTTATTTTATAACATTCAGAGAAAACAGTATCGTTTTGTTTCTGTCATCGAATACTGTTCGATATCTTTCCCCAAGATCTTGATGTAATAACACGGTTTGCCTTTAACATTTGTTTATTTTTTTAAAGACTCTTCCACTGCAACTACGGCTTCAACACAACTATGTTTGACAAGCTGCATGGAACGCTCATGAGAAAAGACAGACACTATTCAGAGACAATATTCGGCGGGAAGGGCGCCCCCATTACACCGAAAGATGTCAAGAAAGGAGAGTAGACATTCGTGCTTGCAGACATTGAGCTCTGGCCCTGTGTGGGATACGACAAGCAAATCAACGGAACCAGTCATCGGATGTGGGCTAAATGTAGGCCTACTGAATATCACCTGATATTTCTTTGATCAGCTGAGACTATTGAAATCTACTGAGACTATCGAACAGTTGAAGACTAAAGGCTTGCCCTGGTCAGTCGGGCCACTTGAGCAGGAGTTACAGGTTGCCACTATGGATCTTCAGGTAGCCTGGAATGGGAACGCACGGAGAAAGTTACTGTGTATAGTCAGCGAATTGTAGATAAAGTAATCGTGCAATGATTAGTAATTAACTCTATCAATACTTCACAAGAGCTGCATGAACCTCGATTGTGCACGTCTATGCAATGATACGATACACTCTTAATACCTAAATTCTCGTAACAAAACACAGAAATCTCGACACGAGTTTTGCTGAAAGATAGTCATGATAGAAAGTCTATCATCATTTGATAGCATTAAATTTCAAAAGGAGAAAAAAGGGAATCAGTGGCTATCTTAATGACGCAAACAGTTGTCCAGTATCTTTGCTTTGTTTAGTAAGATTGTGTCATAATTTTGTTTTCATATTCTACACGTGGACGGCAATCACTCCTTTCAAGTTTCGAATACAGACACCAAATTCACAGCCTATAATTAACAAAAATGTCCTTCCTTTTTTCTCTTTCTGTAGTCTGACTGCAGAATTCAGAAATCCATTTGAAGCATATGTTAAGACTGACAGAAATGGACAAGGTTCAAAGAACTGCGAATAGATTTACTTTTTTGAACATCATTTCTTTCAGTGGTGGTATGACAGACTATTTGCTATGTTTGCAGAACAATAAACAACATGATACTTACTTGTATCTTATCTTAAAGTATATCGGGTGACTCTTAGCATCTGTATTGTCATTAACTTAATCCGCGTTCTTATGTCATACTTGTTTCTACTATTGTTATGAACCACATAAATGAAAATCCTCATCGGCACGAATCCAGGCTCGGAAAGAAAGAAATCAAGAAAGAAAGATAATAATTTTTCCAAGTAAGATTGACAGACTTTCTAAGATGTAATAGATTGGCTTGATCGAGCAATTTTATTACAGTAGGTCCTATATCCATCTACTGTAACACAGCATAATGATTCATCTGTCACCATAACTCTCACATCTTTGAAGGTTATTTGTCTGAAACATATCAATGGCTTTTTGAAATTTTAGCATTATTGTGCCATATTAGAATTTTTGAGGCAAGTCACTTCACATGAGCATTAATTGAGTACCAAACAGAATTTACTCGGGGATAATTTTAGGTCCATAAAAATAACAGATTTCTCGGAATGAGCTCGAACTAGGGGATACAGAAATCCGAAGGGGCGTGATCTGTTTAAAGGCAGTAACCATTTACGGATTAAGCTCAGAAAAAAAAAAAGTGGGTCATTCAAGAAGATAATTACATAGTTTGTCTAATGCGCCATGGTGAGGGAAATCTGGCGACACGCGGGGAGCGACATGTCCTGGCGAGGAGGAGATCGTCCAAGAGCCAGGCTAATTAGGAGCAATCTGGCTGCAAGGGGTACAACGGAGGGTCCCATTCCCTTTTTTTTTCAAAGGGTGACGGCACATTACGCGATTTTACGTTTCATTTGTTACCGTCATCCCTTTCCGTGAATTTTGGTCAAGGACGTCTGTATATTATACCGATCGGACATGCAAGGTTAAAGGGATCGTATAGTTTTGGTTGAGACCTAATTTTAGGTTTCTAACATTTTTTGGTGAGATAATGAGAAACCTCTTATGAAACATAAAAGGGCATGTAATTCTATGAGGAATTCAACGTTTATTTGATGAAAATTGGTTTTGAAATGGCTGAGATATCCAAAAAAGAGCGATTCTGATAAAGTGTGGGACCCACACTTTATTAAGATCGCTTTGTTTTACTTTGTTTTTGGATGTTTCAGTCATTCCAAACCCGATTTTCATTAAATAAACTTTGAATTCGTCTTAAGATGGTATGCTCTGTACTATATCATAAGCGTTTTCTTGGTACAATGTATCTCGCAAAAAGTTAAAAGCCCAATTCTCATCTCCGCCAATACTGTACCATCCCTTTAACCTTAATCAGGCTACATCTACTTAGAGAAAGGCAAACATTCACCTCTTATTTCCCAAAATATTTACTGTCTCCTTCCAGTGATCGCAAAGTTAATTTACGTTGCCATTTCGTATGACTATAATTGTTTTTGTTTACGTTGAATTGATTAGACAATGTCCATGTCATAACTAATAAAACTTCATACCTTTAAGTGCTTTACACAGCGTCTAGTATCAAATTAGTGTGATGTCAAGACAAAGTATTAAGGGTGTAACATCGAGCCTTTGCCTCTAGACTCCACCCTTGAAACCGATGCAGCATTTAGTGCAACAATGACGTAACATCAATTAGACGTACAGGAAAGGCAGCCTCCGTACGCTATCCTGAACGAGGGAGTTGGTGTCCATTTCTGGGTTATGCAAATATACCTGTGATGTGTATTTCATCAATTTCTCAGTGACGGAGCTGAAAATGTTTGTTTTGTGTAAGAGGAGTCTGTAAGAGGAGCGGACACCCGAAGAGATATAATAATTATGTTCCTAAAAAAGTGTGCAACAAACTCAATCGCTCGTTGTGTAAATGCTGCACACGGAGGGTGAGGTCGTACACGTTGGGATCAGGCAAATTGCCTACCCGCCTCCGACATCCACCGCTACTCGTCCAACAGATGAGGTCAGTCTCGACTTTTGATGGCGTCTCCATCGGGAGGCCGACGGGTAGACGAGACGAGCTGTTTATACTAACCTGATATTTACTCTCGCTTTATGTGATCTTGCTGTATTAGATAATGCTCTTGATCGTCGGGTTACTCGCTCAAATGAGCTAATTGCAGTAAATGCGTGACGCGGTGAGATTTTAATAACCATTTCAGTGAAAACGGCAGCGACTAACATTGAGGAAATTTAAACCTGCCATTACACGCCATTCATCCTGGCTTTATACCAGCTTAGTTTGGCGTAAGAGAAATGATAATCGAATTTGACTCCACTTTATGTGTAGGGAGTGGGGTATTACGTAGGGTTGATTTGACTCGGTCGTTGAGAGACTTCCGTTGGCGTAATGGACATAAAATCAACGCGTGTAATGAAACAACAAATCCCATTATCTGAGGATGATGCGTTTTAAACGCACAAATCTAATCAATGCTTTGTTCCTAATTGCCTTTAAAAATAAGTGTGATTGCGAAACAGCGGTAGTTAGTAATGACCATAGTCTGCCGTGAAAGGTAGTATTTGGCGCGCTAAAGGAACCTCCGCTCTTGTGTGCAATGTTGAGTGGTCTGCAATTATGGCTGTAAATTGAATTATACACTACATTAAAAAGTGCCCCGATTTGCTTTTCAAGGAAACAAGGATACTGTGTCCCCATGAAAAGTGAGTGAACAAAGACCATGACATTCTAGGATAATCACAAATATATTTTATGTCTTTCTAAATGGCGTATAATGTAATGTGTTCTCCTTCAATTAGATAACACAGTGGACGGAGATAATTTTCGTCTTCCTCAATGCGCAATGTAATGTAGTCTCTATCAAGTGAATACCTGGACAAAAATGTCATTGTTTAGTTTAACTCGAACAGGACACTGCGTGTTACAGATTAATTTGGATATCCTGCAAGGTATACACTCATTCGTATCAAGATTATATCGCGTTACAACGTCTTAATCAGCACTTGAATATCAATGAACCTGAAGTGAAGGAACGAGCTATGGCAAGACTTGGTGATTTGAGAAGCAATGATTTTATGAAAGGATTTCACATCTTTATAAGATGTACAACTTTAGGCGGGTCACAAACCTATGCTGGCTATACATCATCACTAGATAAATCCAACCTGTATATGAATGAAAATGATTTTATGTTCTGTACTCTGCATCTTGAATTTGAAGTCAATAAGCAATGCGACCATTGTCATGATTATGATAAATATGCCTCGTGTAAACTGGTATTGCAAAGCTTGTCAAAACACAATTACATGGCGTCTATATGTAAGTAATTCCAGGATAAACCTTCATTATTAGCACCATTGACTTGCAGAAACCGTAATGATTCCTTCAGTGCTAACAGCAAGCAGGCCTTGGAATGGCCCTTTAAGCGCAGGAACAAGCATCATTTTTAGATAGCCCTGAGTATTTACACAAAATGTCACTTCTACACTTTGATGTCAGCAATCTCATAGAATATCACAGAAGACGCCTGCAAAGTATGCCTGATGGGCACACCCATAATCCACAATGCCCATCTTTATTCCGTGACTATAGTCCCTTATGGCTTCTTTAATTCTTTTTATATGTTTTAAGCGAGGTTTTGTTACAAGTTTGCGTAATCTGACTAAAAGACACAAACCGTCGATTTCCTCATGCAACTGAAAAGGGAAATGTATTGATATGTGTGTGTTGAAGGTCTTCCGTACATGTATTTACCTGCTTGTCATAATTATGCATAATTTTCCAATTGCTTTACTTCTGTACTTTGAGAATGAAACAAGCAAGACAATCTCCTCTTTTATGCAGATTTAAGTTTTGCTACCGAAAAAAAAAAATGACAGAGCCATTATCGTTTTGTTTTGTTTTGTTTTGTGTTTAAAAATCATATTCTCGTCTTGTTTCTCTTAATTGCCTGTTCCACCTGTTGTCAGTCTTGAGTCACTTCTCGGGATATTCCTCACTTCTTGATATCCCTCCTCCCTGGTTTTACGTTTCTCTTTAAGTCTCCCTTTATCTTCCTTGCCATCTGTTAAACTTCTCCACACAACGCAGCTACATCTTCTTGATCCGCATCGCTATCGCATCTTTGTTACAAGTCTCCGAGTCCCTTTGCGCTCCTTTATATGTCCCTTTCGCTTTTTCATTTTTTTTAGTACTTTATTCTTGCATGCTTTTCTGTATTTACAAAGTCGATCCTCCCACTCTATTTTATCTTCTCCTGACATATCCATTAGTTCCCTCTTGCCGCTACTCTCTACGCTCTTCTCTCATTATTCTCTCTTCTTGTCTCCTAATTTCATTCACGCTTCTGCTCCGAGCTTGCCTGCCAAGCGAAATGCCGTTTTCCTGCAGTATATATATTCCACAATCCCACCCCCCCCCCCCCCCCCCGGCTCCGCGGTAGGACCTTGGCTTTATAATCCTCTTTTGTAAGCGAAGCGAAAATGTGTACACGATATTGAATTATGCGTGGCATTAAGTGGTTTAGGTCCAAATTAGATTAGCTTCACCGAAAGCTACTTAAGTCCCTCTTCACACCGCAATGTAAATCTAGCATTTCGGAAGACATCCGCGAGGACATTTGGCTGGCCACAAACAAAATCCGTCAATCGGAGACATGCAGCGCAGCCCTCCATGAGTCACGTGTGAACGTTAGTACTTACCTCAAATTCAAATTCAAATTCAAATGATATTATTTCCATAAAAAGTTATACAATGTAATGTACATAATGCTTACATGAGTACAGAATACTTTAAGGAATTTTGAATCACATGAGCTTCAACAAAAATGGCTACAATTATGTCAACTTTGTATTTCGATAAATAAACAAGTAAGCAAATACAGTTGTATTTTTTAAATTCTATGTGGATAAGAGGAATTCACAAGAGAAGCATAGCTTGTAAATTTTGTGAATAACTATGGGAGATGAGGGCATCTCAAGATCCGTCAAGGACTCCATGTATGAACATTTTGATATCATGACATCAGGCGAAACAGACAGAAAGAAAGGACTATGACAAGGACAAGAACGAAAACAAGGACAAAACAGGCAGGAAAACAAACTAAACTAAACGTCACATTGCTCTCCCTCACTCTGAATCGAGTTGCTGTGTGTGTTAAGCACACAAGAGCTTACAAAAAAAAATCAAAGGTATGACAGAGACAACATTTTGTACGATTACATAAACTATTGTGCCATACACCAAGTTGAAAATATTGCAAACGAACAAAATAAACCTTTGCGGTCTGATCAGGGAGGTGCTAGAAGAGATATTCAAGGTCTGAATAAAAATCCAGACTGTGGTTCATGACGTAGTATGTATTCAATCATCACTTCGAACTATTATTGGCATACACATAAAAAAAAAGTCAAACAAAAACATCGGGATAAAGTGAAATATATGTCTTATCAAATATTTCAAGATCATCGTAAATATTACATAATGCTAGATTCACTTTCGAGGCACGAAAATGTTGTAATATCAATGAACTGAAGCTAAAAACTTCCCTGCTTTAATTTAATCAGGATGAGCAAACAATAGTCATAATGTTCGTTAATTGGAGGGGAACATGCACCCTTGAGGTTGACACTCAGGCTATAATTATGGACAACGTAGTAAGGATGATTGGGATAAACGGTGGGGGAAAGTACTGCAGGGAGAATGGATGAACCCCTCGGTCGTTTTATGAATAGGAATACCTGTTTTAAACTCACTTTCAAATGTGAAACGGGTTCCATGTAGTGCACACCTCTATCGCTTTAAATCTTGTTTTCAACACGATAAGGCGGATTTACGGCTCTCGAGTGACGGAATTCGATGGAATATTCCTCCTTAGACGAAGCAGGATGAAACCTAGAGCGAACGTGGCTGTATCTTTAGAGGAAGAAAGAGAAAAACGGACTGAAACGGGGGAAATAAAAGAAAAACAAAAAAACGGATGCAAAATGGCGGGATGCTGTCAAGGAATATGAAAAGGTCGGCTGCTTCTGACGTCTACATGAGGTATGGGAAGTGATCGGTGGTGATGAATGTGTAATGAGTGGATTCCATGTCACGAAGCCATTACATCCACACTTTGCAATGCTTTGTGTAACATTTCTATCGGCTGAGGAGTCAGAAGATAGTATACTACTTTCTCATCCGCCAAAAGAAAACAAGAAAAAAAAAGGAAAGGAAGAAAAAAAGAAACGTATCGAGCCTTCATTGATATTTCCAAAGAGATTGAAACGCATGACTTGTCGGGCTCGTCACAGTCAGTTGATATCGCACTCATTTCTTACGACTTAAAGGAAACCAAATACAATTGCTTCCGAGGATGTACACGGAGAATTATAAATGATACGACCCATGTGCTTCTGAATTCGCTTCGAAATGATAAAATATACTTTTCTCTCTGAAAGTATAGCCAGTTGTTTCCTATCATAGTGACACTCACTTCCGTTAGTTGAGAGCGATTATCTTTTTTTTTGTGGGCGAGGGGTATAGCAAACCTATTTCAAATTCAAATGATAGAGGTCTACTTTCAAAATAGATGTAATCCGAAGAATAAAAATGTCATTTTATGATACGCTTACCCCCCTTTTTCATTGTCTCCTTGATATTATTGATACTAACATTCATATTCATAAGTTTAGCAACACCACTATCATTATCGTTGTTGTTATTATTACTGTTATCATGGCCATTATTACAATACCTATTGGTAAATGTATCCGAGAGAAGAACATTCAGAGTGAATATGCATTATTCCTCCAGAGCCAAGTAAGTTATGTTTATTGTCGCCTCTCAAAGTTTATCTGTATAATGTACTTGTCGTTATGATCCCGTTTACATATATAATCTTCAATAGTCGTGATAGCACAGATAGATAGACAGAAAGATAGATAAATACAAACATACAGTACATACACATGCATTTACACAATCTAATATGGGTGTTTGGAATTACTTGATTCATGCAAACATACGTGCAGAAATCCTTGCCATGTAATACACGAAGAAGAAAAACAATGCGCAAGAATGAGGATCAGATTTAGCCAAGGGAAGAGACATTTTCATAGTCACTGCCCCATTCTGCAGCTGATTAAAAAAAAACATACAAGACCATGGACGAAGGTATGATGACACAGTCATGCAGACACACACACACACAAGCACACACACACACACACACACACACACACACACACACACACACACACACACACACACACACACACACACACACACACACAAAGACACATACAGGAAAAGAAATGAGGCGACAGCAACAAAAAGACTAATGCTTTGATATAATTATCTGCGAGCACTTCCTCGGCACGTGTCGGAAGGCTTTAAAAGGTTGAATTTGCGCTCCGTCCTAACTCAGAACACTGAGCTGTTGTGATGAGTACATGTACTGCATGTACCATTAAATATGACCCTTACAATATATATTATGTAGGTGTAATTCTATGAAATTTTTGCATTATTTAAAAAGGAGAAGGACAGGTCCTTGCTATATCACAACCAAGTAGTCCTATCATTCGTACAATGAATATAAACAGTTTAAATGATAGCATAGAAAAGCAATTCGTCCCTAAGTCACCTCTGATATTCATCCGGAGTGTGTTGCATTGATTCAAGTTATTTGAGAGAGTTTTGGGGTAAATGTCTTAAGATTTTTTTTTGTTCCCTTTAAAGGCATATCAGTGTAAAGGAGACGCAACGACAGAGAAAGGGAGATGGAGGAGCCAACAAAGTGAAACACTGGCGGGAAAATAATCAGCTCCAACTCTCTCGATTGATCGTCACAGTTTCTCCCAAGTTTCTCAAGCATTTGTGGGAGCGTTATGAATTATTTCAGGTCATTAGCGTTATAACTCATATTGTCCTTCTTAAAAGATTGGTCATATAGCTTTCCGCGTTTGCAAATATATTGCGCAATATGAGATTAACTGAATCTAGCCTGATAGAGCTTTGCATTTTAGTCATTCATTAGGTAATTTTCATGAGTAGAATGACAGTATGCCCCGTAGTTGTCAACACATACAGGTGGAAGCGAATGTTTGAATAGTTTTGTTGCGTGAAATTGTAGGGTGCCATCACTCGGCATTTCCCTGGGCTTAATCACGTCATGATTCGGTAAAGTAGTTGGCTATTTGATTTATTTCAGTGGTTTTATCTGTGCCATCACACTCAGCCGAAATTTGACGTATTTTGAGCTAACTCGGTCGTGTATTGACACCTAATGACGTCAAATGGTGAAGGCACAATGTTCCCGTACAACGACCCCATGCAGCAAACGCGACAGCATTCATAGCCGGATTCTGCTCAATATGCGTATATCACTGTCAAATAACCGGAATTTTACTGTTTTCAGTGACTTGACTTTTCGCCTAGTGATCTGAGAAGAAAAAAGCGTAAGGTCACTCACTGCTTGACTGTGACGGCGACGTGTTTATAGGAAGACAAATGCTTTTGGTATGCGGACAGACCCCTGTAACATCGCCTCATCAGTGTTGACTCATTAGCAACACATCTCTACAATTAAAACAATCCAACAGGCTTGAGCCATGCAAAGTTTTTAATGACGTTCTGGTCTTGCCTGCGCATAAATGTTCATTGATCTGATTGCGAATGGGCGGAAATTATTGAAAATAGATTATGCTTGTCTCCTGCGTTTCTCTCTTTGGAGAAACTTCAGCACTGAGTCCCCACTAATAAAATGAATCAAGCATCTTACGGTCTACCTTGTTAGGCAATTATTACACCGCATATTGCCAGACCCGTCAGTAACCATTTGTGACGGCAATTCCCAATCAGAATCCTCAGTAAGTTGATTAGTTAGGGCGATTTCCGAGGCGTTTAAGCGTCAAACGTCTAAACTGATTTACTAATCGCGTTGAGTATACGTCATACGGTACATAAGAGCTTGTTTAGACTCACACGGGGCGTCCGAAATAGCTTAATGCGAGGCGCGTAATCGAATTCAAAGCACAGTATGACAAAGCGTTATGTGCAATAAGCATGCGTAGAAATGTAGCCCCTCCCTGTGCGAGGTTACTCATAACCGAATTATTTCCTGTGATTCTTCTGTATTCACAAACATATTTGCATGTGACTTACTCGTTGAAGAAGAAAAAAAAATCAGAGTCCTCTTATAAGTGAAGTGTATACGAGTGTGGTAAAAGAATACCCAGCATCCAGGATATTACTCAAAATTAACAAAAGTGCATCGAAAAGATGAGGAACTGAGGAGTGAGAAATTTCCTGTAACTTTGTATACGATTCGCTATTGGGGCACTGATATTCTTTAGAGTAGAAGCTCATCTGTGTAGGAAATCCATCTGAAATTGGTGTTACACTTTTGATCTTCAACACGACATCGACCGTCACGTAACCAAAGGGAAGACAAGTCATTTCGCTGTATAGTTGACAACTGAAAAATGATAGATATTTTGTATTGAGATAAGAAATTAAGACAAATTTTATCTAATATTCTTTATTGAGTCTGATCTTCATGCACTTGAAACACTTCGCATCAGAACCAACGCCATCATCTATATGTATTTTTAAGATGTAACGCAATGTCTCTTGTCCCCTTCCCTCCCTGATTTTAGTTATTCTTATATCACTCATGTTCTGACCATCTCAAAAACTTTAAAAACAGAGAAAAGAAAACTCTTCACTTCAGTTTAATCCATTTTTTCCCTTAGGAAAAGAGATTGCAATACACACAACCTTTTCATGCGAGGTCCTTCTCGAATTTCCGAATGATTTGATATTTCATTAGCCATGTCGAAGAATAACGTATAATATCACAAACAAACATTTAGTTGTGAGCGATTTAAAGTATTTCCTCAAATTCAAGTTATTTTATTTTATTTTATTTTTCACTGTTATATCTTTAATCATCTTCCATCGGCTCGAGATAATATGTCTAGTCCAATTTCAATTTACCCACAAAATTTCAGTGCGAGGCCCTTGATGCTGTTGAATGGTGCCACCTGTATAAATGAAAATGCTTTCTCATGTGCAAAATGTCATTTAACGTTTGGCAAATCAAGGGCTTTGGGTTGACCCAAAACTGTTCTCTTCGGGGTATCGGAGCTGTGTTTTCAGAAGCCTCAACGAGGTTCGGAAGACATAACTTTACTGCCAGACTACCTGCAGATTGCCTCCTTATCGGTTATATTTTGTTGTGGTGTGTTGAGTGAATGCGCTCGTAAGTTCAGTTCTCATAAAAACAAGGGATTTGACTTCACTTTTGGGCGGACGGATTATCACATTCCCGTGTACTTGAAACAGTTCCGAGTTCTCTCTTTTTTCCTCCTCACCTTATAAAAAGTTCTCACAATTATCACACGAGGTATAATATTCAATTTCCATTTCATTATCTTACATACCCATAATGCATCAACCGATGGAACAGTGTCTTCACTTGCGTGAGTGCTCGGTTGAATTATGCCCGTTGTCGAAAGTGTTCGGAAAATGCACTTTTTGGTTTAGTCACAATATCATTGTGCATGCCAATCCATTACGAAACCATTGGAGAACTATATTGAGCAGAGAGCATCCACGGGGACTTTTTACCTTATTATCTCTGGTTATGTTCTGCAACAGGACAAGGAAATTGAGAAATGATACAGTGAGTTTTGGTTGCCACAGTAAAGTATTAGTCACCCAAATCAGGAATACACCACCTAGCGATGCATGAAGTCGTTTGCCTTTACAACTTGATGCCAATAAACGATGCTATCAGTGCTTATGTTTTTACCACTTCGAATCTCAAAGCTGATGACACAATGGCCTCAATATCTAATCTGTTATCAGTGTCAAGACGATCTCAGACTCTGCTACCTGGAGCTTTCTGCTGTGATATTATGTGCTAATGTGATAATTCTTAACGCAAATTACCGCGCAGATTCGGTTGAAATAAAAACATGCTGAGATCAATGTCTTACACGTGTCTGAACATGGTACTATAAAGTGTAATGCCATTCCATAAGCATATATTTCAGATTGGTACAACGAGTAGCATAATCAAACACAAAAATTGCTTGACATTCTATTAAAACCAACACACTAAACATGTGCTATGTGAAAGCCATGAAATCTTAACGTTGCTAGAAATAAATCTGTGTTAACACGAACTTCAGTGTGATGCACCCAGTCTTGATATTATGTCTAAATGAAATAACCATGAAAATCGTGCTAAGGCACTCTGCTCAACACATTTTCGACTTGCTCAGTTAGGTCTACATCAATATATGATATAAAACAACTGCACCTGCTGTATCCGTGTGCACCTGATACATAATTATCTTCTGAGTTTCTTAATACTGTACTAAAGGATCTATAATCACGGGGTAAGGTGTGATATTTTGGAGACAAATACGTTTGGGGCCTTTTTCATCATAAGTGGCGGTATATCTCGTGCTAGGCTTACTGGAAAGAGGCACATCGACACACCATCATAATGTGCGCTGATCGACGCAGCTGCCGGTGGCGAGCGGGTTAAGCAGGAACTGTAACACACGATACATAGAGCTCCTGGTACGCAAACATACCTTTCGCTGCTTTTCAAACGTAGTTGATGAAAGAAGCGAGACAAAACTTGCCCAAATTTACCGTGAAACTGAATTGACAATATTCAAAAAATGTCCTAATATGATTTATCCAATTTGATTAAGGCTCCACGCTTATTGAGTTACGCCATCGACAGGTTACCTCTCAATAGTCGTCTGATTGCGTTATCTTCTCACTTTATGTCGATTTTTTCCCCTCAATTCCCTTTTCTTGTTTGGGCTCGCCCTTTCTCAGCAAAACAAGGAAATAAAATCAAACGCAACCACTGAATCATAACCAGACAAATTGCGCATGCGCCCCACATGCCTCATTACCAAACCCTGTCGTCCCCCAACTCAATACTTACGATTCCATTTTAGTCTTCCTCTGTCATTTCCCAGCCATTTCTTTATCGTTTCATTTCTCTTCATTCCTTTCAAACTCGCTCCTTAAACGAATTTCCCGGTCACCGTGTTCGTGATCGTAAAGTTGATTTCACCATTCAGTTTCCTCCAAACTTGCCACGACATGTTCGTAATGAAATCAAAGGGAGAGAGAGAAATAACTCAATTGAAATATCAAATGAAATTAAGAAGGAGAAATTTGATTTTAAAATTAGGTTATATCTCACAGAAAGAGACATGGGGTTAGGTGCCTGTATGTTTTTGGAATCAACTGAACCGCTCGGAGAGTTTAGACCACTGTTCGTCTGAAATTCATGTGTTCTTCTTGTTGTTTTTTAATATTTCTCTTCATGAATGCTATTCTACAGGAACCAAAGACGCACATGCAATCCTGAACGCTTGCGTGTAGTATTGCGAAGCAGTAGGATAAGGAAGAAGTGCTGAATATACGTTGGCAAACCCAATTTTCTAGCCACGAAAATACGTTCGCCAAGTACTGGTTAATCCGTCCATTAAAGTTTAAGGGAAACAACACCATTCCTATGCTAATAGCGTCAGGAATCCACAATGGCGTTGGGATATCCATCTTTTGCAGCTTGTCTTGTCATTTTTTTTTTACAACCAAACAGTGAACTGTGGTAAGTACTCTATGCTGGTCAAGCGCATATAAGCATAGTATACCGCATCAAGATAACATCAGAAGAATACCATCAGCACAATCTGGCGTGGGTCGTACTCTGTAGACTGAAAGGGAATTGGCGCGGGCTGCTGAAACCGCTATGCTCCTTTCGAAATTTGTTACGAGCACACTCATGCCTCGTGATACCGTTGTCCAATACAATGCGCTGAAAAGGCGTAAATAAAATAACCCATAAGCAAACATAAAATATAAATCATTCCAAAAGCCTGTCAGTCTCGTTCGTATCGTTATTATTATGAATTTCATACACATCTGTTTTATAAGAAAGAGGAGTAAACTCCGTAATGCTTGAGGCAGGCATGATCTTTGAACTGATGCAAAACTGAGAAACATTGACTGGTGATGACAGACATGAAAGGCACGGACATGTCAAATTATCCACGCACACACACGCACACACAGACACAGACACACACACACACACACGCACACACACACACACACACACGCACGCACACACACAAACACAATCTTCAAAAAAGTACACGACATCATGGGTGTAGCTTAGATGCACGTTAAAAAAATACAAGTACATAAAAGAGTAATAAAATAATGAAAAACAATTGTATTTATAGCATTAGTATTATAGCAAAATGCGTGCATGACAGTTAGGGTGAGAAAAGTTAATTATCCTCCATTTATCACAATAAACACAAGCCCTATACTGAGTTGGCTCAGGCGGTAGCGCGTCTGCCTCAAGATCACACACGCCACACATACGAACACACACATTTTTATTTCCTCGTCACCTTCTCTAAAAGAAAGAAAATTAAGGAAAAGCACATACACACAATTTCGAATGGTAAGACAACAAGTAATTGTACCGTTTGTACTAATTTTCAGAATAATCATAAGAGATATATGAAAATTGTTATTGTATCTGAAATGTGATACTGATTTATGTCAAGTTTTATTACGTAGCACGTTGTAGATACGAGTATGAAGGTGATTGAGCTTTTGTGAGAATATTTTTTCATTTACTGTGTCCAGGTCTTTCAAAGCATTGTTACTATACCGAATGTTCCTTTCTTTGACTATTAATATTGTCCTGTTGTGATGATCTCATCGGAGATTTAAATGGAGTAGGTAGGCCTATATTTGCAGGTACCTTGTGTGTTGTCTTATCACGGTACTTTGTCAAGGATGAAGGATAAGTAAAGCAGTCTTGCGCGCTTGCAGTATATTTATCAATCTTTAAGACAAGATAGTACTAAGAGCATTGTTATCATTCTTCAAGGATTTCTAACTTCTCTATGTTGCACATTTATAATGCTTCAAACGATTAAACTTGTGTTTTTGTTTTTCTCGGGACACATGCATATGTTAAATGTGGAGTCGCTCTTTTCCAAGGACAGTAGTCCAAGTTGTCTAGATGTTATGAACTGGCGGCACATTTGATTTGAATCCCAATCACTCTTTCGTCGACACATGACAAAATAAACGATATCGTGCCCGCTGATGGACATGCCAAGAATTATACAGGTTAGGGAAATTGAATAGCAATGAAACACTGTTACGGTTATAGAAGCCGAAAGGTGTTCTTCTTATTTGTTTTGTTTTGTTTTGTTTCGATTTGATTTGATTAGAACTAAATTCGCATTGCTGACATAGTACTACAAGTAGTCGATGACGGACTCGATTATTTTATCGTGGTGTAGAAGTGATTTTTAGACTCATACTGTCATAATCATTTCTAATATGCTCTTCTTAAGGTAGAAAGTTACATGTTTTTGTCCCTGTTCCACCAGCGTTTCTATACCTTCTTCTATAGCCACTTATCTTCTTTATGTCTATCTATATGTCATATACCACTCCCTCTCACTTTCGTGTTTCCTTCTCTCTTATTCTCTCTTCTTTATTATTTCTACCTCTCTTGTTTTCCCAGCATGCTATCTTGACACTTAACAACCTTTCCCCCCAGCATATCATTCGATATATCTAGTATCAACCATGTCACAATTTTATCGTTCATAATATCAACCATGTCTATTTTTTCCCCCTGATAGCTATATCTTTTTGATATTTTCACAATCTCATGCACGCCGATGCTACTATCTTGGCTAGTACAATCTTACTCTTATCTCAGCCCCGCTTCGTACGTCTTTCAATTGACTAAATTTCCACACGATCCCCGCTATCGTTCTTTCCCGCAGTGCAATCAAGCAATCAAGTCTAGATGCTGCTTGATAAGACTGCATTTATCTATTATTAATCCTCTTTATTCACTCAGAGGGTGCGTGTCGTGCGTCTTCTGCCTCTCCGTTTCACTCTCTGGTAGTTTAAATCAAATAAGCCTTATCCCAATCATCTTTAATCAATTTCCAGTCCGTCTGTCAGCCATCCTAATGCCCATCAATTTCGGCAAAAAAAGAAAATCAAATCTAATTCAGATGAAAGATGTGTGAGTTGATGAACGTTTGAGAATATGCGAAGAATATTTAGAAACTTATGGCCTTGCGACTAAAAACAAAAATATGAACCAAACTAAAAAAATCCCCAAACAACCCAAAATGTACGTCATTATTTTCACATATTAGACAGGGATTTAAAGAAAAATACACACGCATACAAAAACAGTAGAAAAGCTTGCTTTGACAAATAATTATCTTATGGACGGCTGCGCTTGAAATATGAAAACTTGAATAATTGAAATCTGTTTCACAAGTTGGCAGTCTTCCTGTCTCGAAAATCAAATAATACCTCATGAAAATGTGATGTTATACTTTGACTGTTTTTCATACCCAAAGAACTCACATATACACCCAGCAATGTCGCCTGACTTGTTGAACAGGTTATATAATTCTTTTTGATAATTATTGCAACATTGTATGGGCAACTTCAAAAAGCCACATTGATAGTATATTACTTTTGCAAAAGAAAGCTATACGCATATGCACCAACTCAGATTATCGAGACCATTCAGATCCTTTATTCGCAGAATTAAGAACACTTAAGGTAAATGACATTAATTTTTTGCAAAACTCACTCTTTATGTTTCGCTTACATAATGGTTAGTTGCCATCTTCTTTTTACTCACTATTTCAATTAAACAAGGAAATACATTCTTATCCAATAAGACAATCTGATAAGTTTCACTTGCATAATCCCAAAACAGTGATGGCTCTGAAATCTGTCAGACACGCCGGACCCGATGTTTGGAATTCCCTTCCTTCTGAAATTCGAAGTTTAAAGTCTATGTATTCTTTTAGGAAGGCTGTAAAAACAATGTTGTTATCTGAATATCAGTAATTCCATTGTCATTGTTAATGTATTATACACGAAATTCTTTAGTAGAAATATCGACGCAATTAATCTATTATGCAATAAAGATTATGTAACCGACCATGACCTGTATCAACTGTCCACCTGTACCTTGGTGAGGAAATATTTTGTCATGTCTTGCTAATCAGTGATACAAGTGACTTTACTTTGCATAAACCTTTAGTGAAAGCAGACAAACCTCTTCTTTCCCTTTCTCCTTTCAACTATCCTATCTCTATGCAAGTCATCCCTCCCTCCTGTTCTCCTTCCGATGTATATTATAATATCATGTTATGCTACGGGGGCTGCACGCAAATCAAGCTACGCTTATGCTGTAGCCCCTCTGTATTATTCATTGTATGTTTTGTTGTACTTTTGCTGTACATTGTACACAGGCAATGAACAAGAAAATGCTTATATATATTATTATATTTATGTTTGTACATGAATGTGTATATGTACAATGATGATACAGAAACCAATAAATCAAATCAAATCAAATCAAATCAAATAATCACTATAATTCTATATGACATTTTGACCCCTGTACGTAACGTGATGTAATGTGATGTAAAGTGACACCAAACCCCTGCGATAAGTCATAGTGGCAATATATAGAGCACCAACCACCATCCTCACGCTGTATGTACGAGGTGTCTGCTCTTTTAACATCAACCAGCTAACCTTTTAATAGAAGAACATATCATTCTAAATTTGGTCAAGCATGCAGTACAAAGTACTGACATCATATCATATCTCGTACACATTCTATGTGCATAAAGTTTGTGTTGGTATGCGTGGCGTGTGCACGTGTGTGCACGTGTGTACTCTTGTGAGTGCTTGTCTGTGTTTTTCTATTATACATGAATGCTAGTGTGAGAGATGTGTGTTTGAATCGATGTATCATGGTATCTACACATGAAATTCTAATGTTAGTGTATCTCATGTACAACTCAACATTTGGTTGCCAAACATGTGTTCTCAATAAAGACCATTTATTTATTTATTTATTTATTTATCTATATGTACCTATCTATCTATCTATCTACTTATCTATATATTTATCTATTTACTTATTTATTCATTTATTTATTTATTCATCTCTATCTATTTATCTATCTATGTATATATATATATATATATATATATATATATATATATATATATATATATATATATATAAACGAAGAATCAAGAAATAAACTAGTAATGCATTATTTCGCCAATAAGAATGAGTTTATTGAGCAACTCAAATTTTCGGTGGCCTCCACCTTCTTCAGGAGTCTATATATGTATGTATATATATATATATATATATATATATATATATATATATATATATATATATATACATATCTTTATATCATCAACTTATATCATCAACTTTATGCCTATCCAAACTATGCCTATCAAATCAGTCAGTTTTTTTTTTCGAAAGTTCTTCTGCGCATGGCTATTGCCTTTATAGATTATGATAACATGGATTAACTTTTCACTTAACGCTGGCATCTCAGTCATGTGGTCCTTATTCAGATCCTTTCGTTGCGGTAAAAAAAAAAAATACAAATATCGAAAATTTCCCATTCCTACACTTCCATATACACAAAATGCAGAAAGAACTTCAATGCCATCGCAACTTGTCCATACATTTTCGCTGATTCCTTCGGCTGTGTTACCAGTTCCACTTCGCTTGACCAGTTCCATAACTCCGTGCCTTGTTCTTTCCATGTAAAGTGTGAAGTCTTCAGGCACCAATCCATTTCGACAGGTATCGATCAACACAAAATTAAGTCAGGAAGGATATATAACCACAATTCACAACGCTATCTCGTCGCATCGGGTTTTGAGCGATATTGTCTATTGGTAGTTCTTCTTCACTCCATCTCCCTCTCTCTCTCTCTCTCTCTCTCTCTCTCTCTCTCTCTCTTCATATATTTCTCATTCCTCTTTACCGCTCTCTCAGATGTATGGTATGGCTGCTCGTCTGACTGGTTCTATCTCTATCATGTCTATGTCGCCGTGACAGTTATAAAGTCAGTCAGTCATAGGCCTATACACTTTTTCACTCAGAAATATTGAACTAAAAGAATGGATCACATTTGACGTGTTCCTATTACACTCAAGACATCCAGGTTGCAGCATAAATCGTAGATGTATCAGGCAAGCCTTTTGGTGTTAAGCTATATGTTCTATAAAGGGAAAAAATCATGTAGATAAGGACATGCATTAAGGTTGAAGGACAATAAGTAATCTATTCATTAGCTGCAATGTCACTGCTTTTCATAGCAATTCACCTTAGCAACATTTCATGGACACAGACAAAAAGAACCTCTGCCTATAGGTTCGTTGTGTGTCTCCATCCTCATAGCTCCTGATAACGATACTAACACCTGCCTTTATCGATACAATCTTTGCAATTTTTGCGTCTATTTACACAAGAACCATTGTTATACCAAATAATATGCGAGATAAAAAAACCCACATAAATCAAATCCTGTTTTTAAATCATGGTATATTGTGCAAGATGAAAAAATGAATCACAATTATCTATTCACCTTGAATCTCTCTTGAAAGCCACACCTTGCTATTACGATGGTGAGGGAACATTCCTACTATCATGATTAATAAAATGAACGAACGAAATACCAAGCTAAAAAAGTAAGCATATGCTTAGATATAAAGCCTCTAGCAACACAGATTCAACAGAACAAAAAAGTATATATATATATATATATATATATATATATATATATATATATATATATATATATATATATATACATATAAGGGAGGGAAAGAAAAGAATACTGAAAAGAGAGAAGAATATACAAGAGACAAGAGAAAATAATGAGAAGAAAAAAATCCTCGTTATAACTACATTGTAATGGCTGCAATATAATCATAACTTTATATATATATAATATATATATATATATATATATATATATATATATATATATATATATATATATATACACATATGTAGAATATTCCATGAAATGGAATCAGAAGCTGTGAAATGGTATGGAGACTGTCGTATCGAAATCGTATCGCTTGATATGCGGCGGCCTTTTATCTAGTCGACCAGGCGATTGAGACAAGGAGCGCACACGTGCTGTTTAGGGTGCGGGATCGACGGATCGATAGACATGATTTGATTTAGTTTTTCTGCAAATTTTCACAGATTAGATAAGGAGCCGAGACGGGAGACTCGTTCTGACCCAATTATCTCCAACTCATTTTATTCAAGGCTCTCTTCTCCTGACGAGAGGGGAGATATGTAAATCAAAAGACGCGGACTCCCTCTGCACACGAGCAACGACGAGAGGGGGAAACTTCGCCAGATGCGTGCAAGCGAGCAAAAATGAGATGTGATGTCATTTTTCACCTCAAAAATATGGAGTGTATTTTGTTTTGTTGCCATGCCGTTTCATATCTTCATTTTGTTATGTTACACCTTTGGAGGTATTCCTCTTCCCCTTAAATAAAACATATGCTTTACACTCTTTAATGAGTTTGATTTTGTTAGATATGATGTTGATGTACCGTGGATGTACGTAATATAGGAGAGAAAGGGGAAAATATGATATCGCATGACGAGGACATTGTTCTGCAGGTGTTGTGCTCCAAACAAAATTTTCACAGTCGACTAGTTCAAGGTGTTTTTATGCAGACTAAATATTGTAGACACGTCAACTCTTCTTTCAGTGGAACCTAATAAGGCCTTGAAATTGTATGCATTTCATATATTGAACTGACAATCTTCAGACAAAAACATCGCAACGTTCAAGTCGTGAATTTCTCGTCCATTCCTAAATTGAATCTATTTTTATACAGCACAAAAAAAAAAGTAGCAACAGGACATGTAGCACTGCCGAAGAACGTTGTTGCAAATTTCAATTAAATTATACAATCACTGAATAAAGCATGTCCCTTGTTTCTTTTTTTTTTAATGCAGATCAGTCGATCAATGTATTGCTTTATTAAACTCTCCACTTAGATTTACCTGCATCTATATAGTAAATTGCAGGAATTCATGAACAATATTATTGGTAATAAGTGTTTGTCAAGGATTCTATCAATTTCCATTTCTGATTTTGGAAGCAGCATGATGAGCTACAATTTGAAATGCGCTTTTTGCCAAAAGAATACACCTTTTCACACGCACGGGACTCGACGGATATTTGGAGTGTACACATCATCAAAGAGATACGTTGTATTATACCTTGAAGACCTTTTCTACTTGGCTTTACATGCGTGTGAAAAGACCACCAGCCTGAGAAACACAATAGGTGTGAGGACCAACTAAGGACGGAGAGCGGACTCTTCTTATCCTAGGAAGAGATTCGATGGCTTTCTTTTCACTGTGATAGACAATGCAGTCAGTGCTCCTACCCTTCTGGTTCGTGTGGTGGCGTTGACGGAAGACGTCTCCGTAGATTGCTCAGCTGGTCTGGAAAAAACGAACTTAAATGAGTACCACCGTTTTTTATTCTAATCAAATATCCGCAACAAACGGATCGTGCATCATTACGGCAAGGTTAATTTCAAGTAGAAATGAAATGATTGGCATCAATAAAAGTCATTGAGAGTACTGATAGTGACCTCCGTCAATGTGCGCGGATGGCAGGATGACAAAATGAGAATCTTATAATGCGAATCGCTCGAAAGAGAAAACTTTCATGAAGGAAATTAAAGGATGTAGAATGACGACATCAAGCGCAGTCACATCTCTCTTTCCCTCCTCTCTTTGGCAGTTTGTCTGTGTGTATCAGTTTGTGTGTCTGTTTGTTTGTATATTTGTCTATCCGTGTGTGTGTGTGTGTGTGTGTGTGCATGATTCTCCATCTTTGCAGTCCTTCCCTTCGTTCTGTTATCACGACGCGTCTTTTCATTGAATATTTGACCTGCCTTATTTTGCTGCTGAAACTGAATTGCACGTATTATCAAAACTGATGCGTTTAAGACTTTTGTTAGTTGCTGTTCAGCAATAATCGTAGCCTTCAATGATCAGTTCACATTAGGGAGATCCTGACACACATTTTCGTCTTGAGCACTATATAATTTTTTTTTCATATTATTATTATTACAAAAATGATCTTTGCTCATAAACAAAACTCGGAATTTATGATTCAAAGTGAAGTGAATCATCAAGTTCAAGCTAATGAAGTAAGGTAGAGTGAATGAACAACAGCAACAAAAAAAAAACAACAACAAAAAAACACAGATACTGCCCATGAGTTGTGCTATGGAGTAGGTTATCTATTACATACATAAGGAATATTGGAAGTCAATACTAGAGACTTTGTTGAAAAAGCAATATTAGAAATATATATATTTTTTTTATATCAACTTACCCGAACCTCCTTCAAATTTCTAGTAGTGGGGGGGGGGGGGTGACGTTGGCGTCATTGACTGGAAATTGCAAATGTAGCTTAACAACAATGTTAGATGATGATATTGAATTTCTTGTGTCTAGCGCCCTCTGTAGATGATAAGATTTAAATCTAGCTATTGCAAAAAGCTGTATGTATCACGTCTTTTACGTTGACTTCAGTGACAACAGTTAAGTAAAACAAGAAGGAGATTTGTAGTTTTATTTAATCTTACAAAGTGAAGAAGTTATGAAACTTTTCGTGAAATAATAAGTTTGTGCGAAAGAGGGAAACGTCGATCAGAACTACAGTTGCAAATTAGTCAAGGCAATAATATCGCTTCATAACTTTTCATTTTGTTTGGCCATCGAAATGTTACATAGTCGTCCTTTCTTTTCCAATCTATCAACTTAAACCCCTTTAAAGAAACAACGCAACAAAACATGCATAGAAAGCATCAGTGAGGACAAACATATTGGCTCAAATGTAATAAACGAGTATCACGTGTCTATCATTGTTGACGGGAGAAAAATCATATACAACTGACATTCCCTCGGGCTCGTTAAAGTAAGTTATTTATTCATTTATTTTTGCTTGTTTAGCAAAGAGGGTAAAGAAGTTGAAGATCGCATTAGAACCAAACAAATTCAATATGTTCTGAAAAGAAATGCTGGTATTTGTTTCTGAACTTTAAACTGATTTCTTCTTGAAATACTTCTAACTGTCGGAAGAAAATACTTTGCAAAAATGCAGCTCGCTCTATAGACGCGATGTTGATCATTATTTATCTTTAGCCTTTTTCAAATGATTACCGATAACTACATTTTGCCACACCACCCCTATATGATACAAACATCAGGCATGTCACTGCATGTTGTGGTTGTATGGTAATGTAAGATAAAATAAATGTGAGAGTGTATAGGAGAGCATTCATGCTTAGTATGTCAAAAGACAAAACGACACGAACAATATTGACGAAGACATCTATGAGGACAGTCTAAAAAGAGTAAAAACAGAATAAATAACTGTTGGTGTCGTTTTGGTACTTTTGGGAGGGGCAGTAAGAGCTGTACACGAGAATTAAGGTCTTTGACATCATCCATTTGCTAGCAAGAGCGAGTGAGGATTTCATTATGATGATTTTCATTTCTATTTGACAAAAACTTTAACGTGCGGAAAGATCTATTGCAAATCAAAGCCATGATTTCTGCAATAGCAAAGAAAACTTCTTCGCGTGCACACACATACACACGCACGCACGCACGCACGCACGCACATACACACACAGACAAAAATCAACAAGAACACAAACGGGCACAGAGTAGTTTCATTTCATTAGAGCAAAGACTTTCATTTTCTCTTGAGAGTCAGAGAGGAGGCTCAACTTTTTCTTTTTCTTGACAACAAATACACTGCATCATCGCATTGCATTATGGGATATACTCCATAAAATTGAAAGCCGTAGAGTAAGTTGGAAATTATTAAGTTTTGGATGAGAGCATTCTCGATGTAAACCGAAAACTAAGTTAAAAAAGCTCATGAAGGAAATCTGCGCCTAAAGCTATCGTAAAAGCGAGTGAGCCCTCCCTGCGGGGAGGGATTTGCCTACCATGGTAACCCACTATCAACCCAAGTTAAGCTTTAATGCCATAATCACAACTTTGGGAATATATTTGCAACTAAAGTGTTCTTCGAAATTCAACAAATCATGGCGATGCCAGCGCAAATACCACTTCAGCCAAAACCCGTCGGTACAGTATTGCTTAGTACACAGCGGATTTGCATAGTGTGAGTAATTTCTTCATCAGGAAATAAGAGGAATTAAGATAAAATTGTACACATTTGTTCATTTTAAGAGAATCGTGACAAGTTAATCTTAAGTGCTTTTGTAAGTAAACTAGATTTAAACGAAGAATATTAGGCATATCTCCTAAGATTCATTCCACACCTTGTGTGTTCGTCGTGATTGTAACCCATGGAGTAAAGAAGTTGGTTTATTCCGCTTCGTATAATCTTCATTTCTACAATCCTTCTGAATAATTCATTTCATTTTTTTTTATGTTAAGCTCTCATATTTTAACAATTCCTCTCTCTTGTAATCCAATAATTTCAGTGGGGATGATGTAAATGTAACAAAATATTGGTTTTCGCAAATCAACTTTTGCTTTTAAGAGACTAAGTTATGTTTGTGATATAGAAAAAAAAATGAAGTACCAGTGTTAAGAAAGATGCTGATATAATTTTCTGTGAAAAAGTAGCCCTTCTGTCAAAAGAGATCAAGTCGTAAGGAATTAGATTCAAAACAGATTACTTCGGGGTTTTTTTTTCAGTCATATCATTCAAAGGAAGTGTTGATTGTACAAAGAAACTAATGCCTCGAACTAATCATCCAATCTAGTCCATTCCGACGATTCTCGCCCAACAAAGATTGCAAATTAGAGAGCTCAACAAGAAACCCGTATTCAATGTTTCTTATGTGGAATTGCTTTAAAACGCTTTCTGAGCCTTATCCTCCAACTAAGAATCCCATTAATTCTGGGAAGTGAGAATACTTTTCGCCTCTTCCGTTTTATTAAATTTTTAGCCTTACAGAATTTTGTTTCTCTATTTGAACTTGTGTGTCGGAAAACATTCTTCAAAATCTATTCTTTTATTTCATTGAAGCTTGCTTTACTAGTCTTCCTCTTTGGTCTGACTGTTACTTCTTAGAGTCAACTTAAGAACACAGCCACAAACCTTTGAATGATTACCAGAGCAATTATATAGGAAGAGTAATATTCATTGAATCTATATTACTCTGAATGACGATGACGGATGGTTATTAAACAAAACTTTGTATGGAATTAGTATTATATAACTGTAATGAAGCAGATGTTCATTCTGATTATCCTCGAAGGTTTGATAAAAAAATAGTCGTAATGAAACATTTTTTTTTAGCACGCCTTGAAGTGTGTCGGGAATGACTATATATAGGCCTAACACAAGCTTGTTTGAGAGCAGGAAAGCATCAATGCAAAAGAAGCCAAGTAATAAAGATATGATATTGGAAACGAAGGCAGGATGAAGAATTGATTGGAAAACCTCCTATGTTTTTTTTTTTCTGAAATATACTACCGCACTTTTCAGAAGAATCTATCCTCACTGGCGAAATAAACCACCACCGACTGACTAGGGAACCTCCGCAGACATGTTCATTCAGCTTCCCATCAATATTATTATAGTGTTGTCATATCGCAGACGTGCGCGCGCTCTACTCAAGAGAGGGAAATATGAAAGCTCGCACGCACGTGAAATTGCTGTAAGGCTCACTTGAACCGTCTGACTGGCGTACAACAATGCTGTCGCCCCATAGAGTTCGACACGATCAGTGATGCAAGCCACGGGAGCGACGACGGCGGTTACTACTATCGTTAATCGAGATAGGATAGCACCAGGTCAGGACTCGGTACCCCTGGGGTCGTAGTGCTGGATTCCTCATCTGCGAGCTGGACAAAAAAGCGCAAATGTAAATTGCTATTTCTAGTGGTATCACCAAGAGTAAAAGACCTACACGATTGCAGAGGTGTCAGCAACTCGGCATCATGACAGTCAACTGAGTCACCGATTTACTCAACGAAACGTCGTGTCTGGAGTGACGAATAGGACAAGATATAACACACAATCATATCTATACTTTCCATTTGATGAATCGCGACACAAATCTTGTTTCGTATTCTAAATCAGCACCTTTTTGACTGCGTGGTTACATGTCGGTGAAATTATGATATCAAGTTTTGGAGGCTTCTGGAGGCGATCGTAAGTCTACACCTCGACACCGATGCTGAAAAGGGGAGACCTATCTACTCACGCCGTGCTTTCGTCGAATTGCCCGGACCTCCCTCACTCCACGGGGGTAGCCTTCTACCGCCTTGTTTCGCCGCTAACAGCGGATGATTCTCGCCGAGTATTTTAGGGGAAAAAGTAAAATCAACCCACATAAACGTGACACTGTGCAAATTTGGAATGTTCCGTACTGATTTTCGTCTGCCGTGAGTATATCCATATATTTTTGAAGTACTTTTGTTTCATAGTTTCATACTTCTTCAACTAATACCTGTCGCTGTAGGGTGGCGATCTTTCCTGCGAAGGCATGTATAATGAAGAAACTCACCGTATCATCTGCACTGTCTTTTTAATTGTTATGAAACAAACATTTTTTTTTTTTATTAGGATAGCTTTGATAAACTGAAGAATAACATGTGTGCAATAAGGTCAATAATATCAAGGGTGCCACACGTTACAGCTTCTTCAACTCAACATACATTGCTATTATCGACAGACCGATTAAGAAGTCACATCTCTTGAATACTTCCATCAGGGTAGCCAAATACATAAGTATTATTTGTATTATATTATAATTATTGCCCCTCCTCCCTCCCCCCCCCAAAAAAAAAGAGAAAATACAGCTTACTTTAATCAGAACAGAACATGAAAAACCTAAGTTAGGAGTATCAAAAAAGTTTCCCAAGATTGATCGATAATATTTTAATAAAGCTCGCATTGTATCAACATGATTACTAAGAAAAAAAATAAACCGATGAATTGTGATCACAAAAACACATTCAATGCCACAGTGTCAAAATTTCTATTTTCAACTGTCGCTTTGTCTCCTGTGTTCATGATCATTTTCAGAAAACTAGGAGCCCTCCAGACTAGATCCAGTCATCCTGCCAACAAAACAAGGATATCACAACTTTGGTCATCGCCATACAAAGGGGGAAAAAGGTTTAAATAAGCAAAACTCTGATTAGAATTCGCTTATAAGTCAATCTCGTCATCATGTACTGCTACCAGTGTTCCACCATTCACCACAATGCCAGCCCGGCCGCCCCTGCCCATCTGGGTGGCAGCGCAGTGTGTCCGCACTCCTGTGAAGAATCACCGTGTAAGTTCTTCTTCTTCTTCTTGTTTTTATTCTCTCTCTTGCACCTCTGTCATTTCGTTTCTAGATTTTGTCACAGCCTATATCGTGACAATCGGAAATTAGTGATATTCCTATATGCATTTTGCCGATTAATGAAACAAAATGATGAAAAAAGATCAGGGTTATTTTATCAGAGTTGTTGAGATTGCGCACGTTTGTATACATGACTGCATAATGATAATACAATGCAATGCGTGGCATCGTGCAGCCTATTGTAATAATCACCCGGAGCAGCACAGTCTTTAGTCCCCTGATTTCGTTATCACATTATGGCCAGATCTTCGCTTTTGATGTCTGTTTAGTTTACTTGTCACTCGTGAAGTAGTTTAGCAGTATGTACAAATACATCGTATTATGTCTTGATACCCCTATGAGGATGAAACGTTATAAGGCACATCTTCATCCCGATGCATCATATACACGCTTTTCTAGTACTAGCAACCATTCTGCATTTTGTTGTTGCAGGCATTCGAAGGGTTTGTATGCTACAATGTGAATAGCGGGCAGCGGCTGTAGGTGTGTAAGATTATTATTTCGATATATTTTGTTGTCTTTCTAAATCTCTGAAAAATTGAGAGTCCAATCATGGCGACAACCGATGGATCATTCCATGATTCTGGTTTCATATTCCATAATCAGTCCGTCATTCGCAGAAATCTTCACATGTCAGTTATAATCATGTTTAATCTCTTGAACTTCACTGAAGTAAGTTAAGCACACAAACACACACTCACAAAGAGTAAAGACTTTCATCAGGGCCACACTAAGGTTCTTTTCGCCATTGTTTATTTTATTTCATTTCACTTGTTTCATTTCCGATGAAAATGCAATTGTAATAAGACAAAATTGAATACACCGAAATAAAATTAAAAAATCAATACATTGCAATACGTAAAATACTGTGAACTTAGGTACAATAGATGTTGTGACTTTTATGACAAATGCCTACTCTATTGTTGGAAATGGAGGGGACTGCTAAAAAGCAGGGCTTGATATAGTTTGCAGTCTCCTCATGAATATTTAACTCGTTTAGTTTGTAGCCGTTTCACCGTTGTGTCCTACAAAATGACATTTGACCACTGTATCTCATCAAGATATTACTGTGTGTGTGTGTGTGTGTGTGTGTGTGTGTATGTGTGAAAGCGAGTTAGACAGACACAATAGGGATAGCCACGTATTATCTTCAACTCTATGCGCCTTTAGTTGGCACAGCATTTCCTTATAGCTCGGATTTACGTCCCATTTAACCGCATCTTGTTTTCTCAGACCCATCAAAACTTAATCGCAAACTTGCTCAATATCGTCATGAAGTTATTTTTCGTTGTTGTAATTTCATTGTAAATTTAGTAATCACATAAATTTTAAAAGAAGATAATATTTGACCTTTCGCCTATCACTACAGTACTACCTCGCGGAAAAGCTCACTTATGCATTACCTTTGCACACCTAACACTTGTATACTTAAGTTTACTTAGCTGAAGTATCAAACTCTAGTCTCCTTTACAGCAATGATACATAATCTATGATAATGTTTGATAACGCTTATATAGCTTATAACACTTATATAGTATTATACTATATCATGGTGCCCCCGACTTGCAGATTAGTAAATTGTGTTATTTGATTGTTACAAATTAACTTTATACCAAATAATTGAGTTGTAAAGTCTTCATCTAAAACTTTAGTTTCATTAAATGACTGGACCACAGATTAATTCATCTAGTTAGGATGTGATCCATGACTAAAGATTGTCAAGTTTAATCCAAATTACATTACATAAAAAGCCATTACCTCCATTTGCATAGCGCGTGTCAGTGCTGATACCAAATCACAATTATGTTTCATTTTCAAGAGTCTTAATTGTAGTCGGTACAGACGTGCCATCTTTCTCGTAGCAAGCTCAGACTAAACGTATAATAATTTAGTTTTATTTTCCTCAAAGTGCACGTTTGACCAACACTCTGGTTTACTATAAAGACAAACTAAATTGTACAACTGCATTCATTAATAACAAAGCGAAGTTTGTAATCGATAGGACCCACTGAATCCATTAAACAGTTAAGGCAAAAGTGTATATTAAGCTTGCTCCCTTTGCCTTTTAAAAGTGAAGAAAAAACATTCAAAATGTTTTTAAAATCACTGAAAATTGTACAGAATAGTGGCTTTTCAAAGATTCTGTATAGAGATTTTTTATTTATCTTAGACCTGATAACACATTTGGTAGCAAAATAGCATTTACTGCATCACCAATATCTTACAATAATTATGATAGATAGGGGCTGCAATATTGTATAAAAATAGGTAGTACTTGTTGAGAAATGATGTGCATGTAGATACTAGTTTACTTCTCAACGGTTTTCCATGGCGATGGTGACAATTTTATCATTAAAAATTCTTTGACAATAACCCTAGTCTGCCAGGGCAGCAAGAAAAGAAAATTAGTGGCTGTAAGCTTCATCACCTGCGTGTTTGGCAACATTACCAGGATTTATTCCTATTTTTTTTTTTTTTAAACTAGAGAATTGAAGTGGGGTCTTTTACGTGCATAGGTTATGACTCTCCTTCACACGGTATCGGCGGCTTTGAGTTTCCTCCGAAAAAGAAAAAAACAAAAACAAAAACAAAAACAAAAAACGAGGATAAAGCGTCTTTCTAAAGGGAGCTATAATCTGCCGGGCTGGGTCTCGGGTCTCGTGCATGCATGGGAGCCCGCGGTCATATTGGCGCGGTCTTTTAAGGAAATAGAAAAGAAAACTTGTGTACTGCTTATTAATACCACATCCATATTCATTTCTACATTGTTAGTTATCCTCTAATTCTGTATCCTACAAAGGAGCGCAAATGAGATATATGTCGTGCTAGGGTATATACGGGTATAGATATGGATTATGGTATAGTAACAACCTGGGATTTTTTTTTTCCGTGGGATATTAGGATTTTATGCTTCTTCTTTCGAACTGTCGTAAAAATGGAGAAATAAGTCTGTCACTTTGCTGAAAAAAAGTATATGACAAATTTCTATCGAAAATACATAATTTCAATATCTATTCTATTCTATTAAGTTGCCGGGCTTACGTCTGATGCATCATAAACTGATCATTTCGCTGTGTATGCAGTAAAATAATGGCTCATGATCGGATCTTCCGTTAGCCTTTAATAGTGTAGTTCATATAATGCAAGGCGCGAAAGTTCATTCGGTTTTGACATCTTAGATTAAATTCTAGCCAGTTTGTCTAATATTATGAAACACTGAGTTGAAGACATTTCAAGGGAAACGTTGAAGTTAAATTGTATATCTTCTTTCTACTTGAATTTGACAGCTTAGATGTTGTTTTGTTATTGTTAGTGCCCCTTGTGACTGATAGTTTATATCATTAGAGGAAGGGTTGCAAAGATATTAAAAGGGTTGCAAATATATTAAAAGTAGGCGATAAGACGTTAAAAAACCCGCATGCAGCAAGATCATAATCATTCAAATCTGAAAATATTTAGGTCAGACTATGCGTTTGTCTCTGTACTTCTATAAGATACCTGCAGGGAGTTGAGAAAAAAAAAAGAAGAATGTTCCGATTCACATTCTAAGCACATCGACAAAAATGCAATAGGTATGTCGAATTGCAATTGTATGTTTCTATGGGCACATTTTAGCAGCTGCTATAGAAAATATCATGAAAATAATAGATGGCGGTGGACCCAAATCGTTCATGTCAAACACGTTCACACACGGGAAGATCTATAAACAGTGAATTGGGCCGTTACTGCACGATTTACTCATGTGACATGCGTCTTTTTGTTTTTGTATTTCATGTCCGTCCGTCATGACTTAAGCTCATTGATCAAAAGATGTAACTTAAACATTCAGCGTGTGACTAAACGATATCAAACTTTGTCATAGGATATGATTTCGAAGATATCAGTCCTAGTGATGCGTTATACTTGTTTGATCAATATGCATATGTATATATATAAATGTTTTGTTCTGCCCATTTTTTCCAATACGATAACAATGTTAAAATTGCATTGGTTGCTTTATTATGAATGTAATTGTATTCTGTTTGAGTGCAGAATCTCCTATGTTCTCTGATGTGAACACGTGATCCCTGGAATCATTAAAAAACAAACAAACAAACAAAAACACGTGTGTCATCCGTGACTAGTTTTCGCCATCTCTATCACTCAATCCTCCATTAACTTCATAACGTATTTTGGCACACACACAAAAAAAGTTCTATTGGTGAAGTCACAGCAGTATGATAAAGCCTTGGATTGGGAATTGTGTTTAACGTGGTTGTTAAAATTTGATTTCAAAGTCTGCTTACATTATTTTGGCAAAAGGGAAGTCGTGTGGAAGGTTGAAGGTATAATTCTGATTTATTGTTACATCATTTATTTTCCTGCACGGTAGTGAAGAAGAAGTGATAGTATACACTAGTTATCTTTTAAAAAGATAGTTTAATGCTTTCTTGCTTTTTTGAGTGAAAACTACTGAGGGTGATTATAATACATTGATTAAAATAAAAAAAAATAGTAAATAAATGAATGTGTGTTGCTGCATATTATGTCGCAGTAAAAAATCTAAGTGTGCATAATTTTGATTACATATAATGTAGGCTACATATAAATTTTAGCGAAAGAGAATGCAATTCTCACAAAAATGATGCCAGAATATGTATAGATTGTGAAAAAAAACAACAACCAATGATTATATAAATAATTTATGAAGGACGATTATTTCCGTTTCTGTTTATGTGAGCATATGCAACTCTTTTTCCCTCTCCCTCGCTCTCTCCCTTTCATTCTCTCGCTGTATGTGTGTGTTCAGTAGGATGGGGGGGGGGGGGGGGTCGGTGAAGTTGGAAGGTCTAAGACGAGAGAAATGATACGTGTCGAAGATACAAAGTAACTGCAACTTGCACATGAATCTGATCTGTATCACCGCCGGTGTATAGATCGGCAGAGTGGGTTATCAGGGACGGGGACTCTTATGGTAAGTGGCTATACTTTGGCCGCGCTGAAGTTTGAATTTGACGCTCTCTGCCCAAATTACCACAAATGATGAAATTATACCGCACCCTTCTCTTCAAACCTAATTTAATGTGTTATTTAAGTATCGCTCTGCTATCATTAGCGTGGTGCATTATCGTCGTATTAACTCACTATTCCCAAATTGGCTGACGCCTATACTCGTAATTCTCAAAGCACTCAAATTGTTCTCAGGGAAAAGGCGCTAACCGAATTTTTCCTTGCGCGGTGCCATTAATCTAATAGAACTCCGGTTTCAGCAAAGGGGCACATTTTCTTGTCGAAAAGAGACGCTATTAGCAAATTTAAGTGAAAATCGTATTTCGGTGAAATTTTGTTAAAGTGTTGGGTAGCCGGGCCGGGTGCTTCCTGCGATTGGCTGATAAAATAAATGTTGTCTATCTCGTGTTCTTAATTTGCCAGCTTTTACCAAGAGAGATGGGGTTTAAATTCAAGCCAATATCAATAGAATTTAAACAATCTATTCCAATTTGCGCTCATATTTCGTTCTCGTGAACCTGGTTAACACATCCTCAGCACTCACGTAGTGACACACACCAATGTGGCCTGGCCCTTACCGTCTGCTTATTGTCGACTTGAGTCGCTCCTTCACGGCCCCATTTTGTTTGTTATTACACACTTGGCTAACGAGTCACAGAATGATGCAAGCTCGGGCTTCTACACATTGGATGAAAATAAGGTTTTCCTGTCTATAACCCACTGTCATTTAATCAAGGTGGATTGGAAGTAGCATCCGAGCATAATTATAATAAAATAATGCTGCGAACTTTTTTTTTCTTTGAGAGATTAGAAATGTCATTGTATATCTGAAATTCAATTTAGCATGCTTGGTTATGTGCAACTTTTAAAATAAAACATTTTTCAAATATAAGTTTTTGTCTGTTATTACTATTTATCAGTATGTTTTTACACTTGCAGATGTTGACAGCCAAGGTTATACGTATATATTTCATACACGTGTAAATGCGTTTTGTTTAGATGCAGACAACTTAGCATGCATGGAACTTTATTTCTCAAGTCGCTTCTCTGTAAAACTTAATGTCAGCTAGAGAGTGGGAGTGTTTAATCTGTAAGGTATTAATCCTGAAACATTTTACAAGTGCACTGCATCAGAGTGCCAGCCAGGGAAAAGCAACATTATTTAAAAACTTGTTATCCATTTCAGAAACCGCATTAGTTAGGGAGACGAAAAGTTGTTCATGCTCCAAAATGTTTTCTTCGTTAACCTGAAGAGTGGTTGTATGTATAGTGCCTACGCCACGGACAGAATATATGCGAACTTCTTTTTCTTACCAGGGAAGTGCTATATTCAACACTTTACCGCTGTTCTTGCAAACTTGCCCTTCTCTTGAAAGATTTAGAAAATTATTTTATTTGATTTGATTTATTGATTTATTGATTCCTGTATTATGTCGCCAGTTGAGCTATACCTTTTAATCAAATACTTGTTATAATGATATAATGATGATGAATTGATTGTTTTTACATTTTTTTTCATTGTTTGTATTTTTCCCTATACTAATTCATTTTTTGTTTCACCAAAATTTTTTATCGTAATTCAAACTTGGTGTTTACTTACGGTACGCTATTACAGTAATTACACAGTTAATTTATAAACTATGTTTGTATTTTTGAGGAGAATAATTCACCTTTTGTTTATTTCTGTATATGTCAGTCTTGTATGTTTTAAAGCGTGTATGGTGTATGGTGTATGTTTGGTGTTATACTTGTATACAATTTTTTAAAGAAGTTTATTGTAATATCATGTAATTATACACGGGGCTCCCTGGTAAGCAGTTGAAAAACTAAAGAGACTACCCTTTTTTAAATACATGGCAGTATAGTTTTTAAAATAAATAGATAATAATTTGGAATTTTATTTCAAAAACTGTGAGTAAGCCAGCTAGGGAAAAGCTATATCATGTAAAACTTTTGATTCATTTCAGACATCGCATTAGGTTAATGACATTGTTGTTGTTGGTATGTTGACAAAAAAAAAGATAACTATTAAAAAATTATGTGCCTCAGACAATACTGACATAAAATTAGACCAAGATAAATTATAAACAAATCAAACATTACCATCAAATATACAGTGTTATGCTAATATGGAATTACAATTACAAATTGTAAATGTTTCAAACGTTTTCGTCGTTAACAATGTAATTGTTTAATGTCTTCCTATTATTGTAACCTGCTATCTATTCTTGGTGGGTTGGGCAATAATAGCAAATTATTTCAAGCTTTAAGTTAGTAGATAAATGAACGATCGTTGTCTATTCAAAAATCAGTACAATGATATCAAGTGCAAGCAGTTATTGCACCAGTGTCCAGTCCCATTGTGTTTCTCAAAAAGTGAAAAGTGAATTATATTGTTTTGACTGAAACCAAAGACCTAATTCAGACTCAAGGCAGATTTATGCAGACACGCCCGCATCATGACTGTAACGACTCCAGCAAGATCATAATGTGTATATAATGAAGGCCTGAGACTCCTCTCGATATCTAATCTAATAGCGACAGAGGTTATAATCATACACCTTGAAGTGGTATTAGACTTAGTTGCCCCCCCCCCCCCACCCTCCCCATCCCAAGGAATGAGAGATGAATATCTTGCCGACAGTCATTGAGCAACCAAGCTCTCCATCATGTAGTAATCTTGAGTCAGTGATTGTTATCGGCCTTTAGTATCGCACTCTTGCGAGCAATGAGAGTCCATGTTGCGTCTTATGTGTTGTTGTTGTTGTTGTTGTTGTTGTTGTTGTTGTTTTTTTTTTTTTTTTTTTTTGGGGGGGGGGGTCTGTTTAAGACCCCGTGATAGTTACTCGTGATTTTCACAGTAATTTACCTACAGTTGTAAGTGACACAAGATTAGCATGGGTCAAAATGGATGCCAAGTTGCCACCTTTTTCAAGTTTCTTCCAAGTTTCTTCGAATAAGCAAGGAATAATTATGATAACCGACACCAAACGACAATGATAGACATCGTCATATTTGCCGAGTTAGTCAAAACCTTTCTGCGGCAGCTGTCCTGATTCTCTTCGAGGCAGTACTAGCTTTGTTATGCTGTCGTGTGGCACATGGTTGCCTCAGCGTAGAGATAACCAGTAGAAGGATAAAGTATGAAATATCAAACAGCAGAGAGGAAAAAGTATTGGAAGAGCATCACGAAAATGAGGACTGGAAATGGGAAATAGATTTCATGTTAGAAACCACTCATTAACAGACGGAATTAAAGTAAGTAGAGAACTCGAAGTGAAAGGAGACACACAAAAATAGATAGCTTACAGCCCCTTTCCCTTCCTTGGATCAAAATTTCATAGAGTCCCGAAGAATTGACAGATATAAAGGTAGATGGAAACTTGCTATGTGTTACGAATTATCACTTTATTGCGATTTGAAAATAGATGGGGATTTTATCATCACTTAGAATACCACTGGATGACTTTCATCTCCTACTGACGACGTAGTAGACAGTTCGTCTTGATTTCCGAGGAAATTCAATGTATGAAACAGAATTATCAAGAACATCTATTATATATTATGAAAAAGGACGATTTGAGGGGAAAAAAAAACAGTTCTTATTCAATGATTTGTCATTGAGCACAGAAATGCTGGATTATATTTTGATGGTGCCATCATTAGACAATTGAAATGAGTTTAAAGAATTGCGTTTTGAAGATAATTATGCGTCATCAACGGGAATCATGCAGAGAAGTTCGGAATTCCATTCAAATTGATGGGGGTACTCAACATAAGCCTTTATGGGTAGGGCAGAGATTGTCAACTTCAGGGAATGAGGTCGACTTTGCACAAGAGATGGACAGATTGTCCGTAAGACAACAAAAAAGGAGAGATACTGAAAGTGAGACGTGAAGGGGGTAAAGAAGAGGGGAGGTGGTCTAGATCGGTGCAATAAGGTGTGCAAGATTGTCCGTGAATGAACGAAAGGAGACAACGGTATGACAAAGAGGGAGATTGGAGGAGAGACGGGGAGAGAGAGAGATGGAGTTAGAGAGAGTTGGAGAGCGCGTTAGATGAGGGATGCAGCCATTGGACCGTATATTATTCATGGCGAAGAGAAGAAAAGCGAAATCTCAAGGCTCGATCGACGGGTTATGAATAATTCAATTACAAAATTATCCATCTCCCCATTTGCCCCCTAATGCAATTACGGCAAGAGCGCGAGGGGCGCGCGCGCTTCGTGCAATATTTAGTACCCGGCGTCACGTTGGAGCGAGCGGAGAGTAAATCGCTGGGCTAATGCGGCTGTCATTATGGTTTTCTCGCTAGATTTAATTTCTTAAATGAAGGTCTTTTGTATCAGCGCTGAAAGAAAGAGGCAAGTCGAGATGAGAGAAATGAATCAAGTCTGGGTGGATATTTTCCACTCTACCTTCTCGCTCGCATGCGTCTAATTCTATCAGGACGTTCCTAATGGGAAGTAAGGGGCATAATCGGTAATTATCAGGTCATTTAGCGGGTAGATTAGACGTATGACACACTGGCGCTTTGAGTAGTTCCCGCCATAACACCAAACCGTCTTCCTGCTCCCTACCTTGGCCTTGTTTATAACAATGGCTGACCCAAACACAGTGCCACATTGCGTTCAATCATGCCGATGATGATTTGGTTACTGTTTATTATACTCACTGCGGTGAATACCGCCGAGGCCCCATCTCGGCGTACCGACCATGATGTTCCGTTGCTAAAGAGTGAAGGGGTGAATTGATGTGATTTCTACTACTTTTTTTCAAGCTATACAACATGATGACACCTTCACATAGCTCACAAAACGCACTCTAAACTGTGTTAATACTTGGCAGACAGAAGAACTAAGAAGCTACAGGCTCGTCACCTTTAAGCAAACAATCATAGATAAACATTGATTAATAACTTCCATATAGAGAACTACTTATAAGACACAGCGATAGACCGATATAGTCCTTCGCATTAGATATTGCTGTATATCCAAACGGGTGTACAGCTAATTTATTTTTGATATCCCAAATCAATATCAGTTATTTTCGCCATATAGCTATAGGTTGATACTTCCCTTTTCCTCTTGAAATGGGTATACACATAATCTACGTGTTGACAGTCTGGATCGACAGAAACTGGACTCGAACGTTTATCTGATGATGCAACTGGAACATAATAGTAGTGGTTTGAAGACATTGATTAATATAAAAATGATGATAAATATTGATATTGATTTTGCTTAATACAACGTCACAAGATGTCAAGATGTGTCTATTTGATTATGACAGTTATGTGACGTCTTTTCACTGGATGAGGTAAATCTTCTATCGTCAATCATGCCACTTCATTTTACGTTGGATTTATGCCATCGTATACTTAAACCGAAGGGATGGATGGTTGATACGACAAAATCATCATAATAATGAAAACTGGTTAACATTATTTTGACAAGTTTTCAAAACTTTGGTAACAAATCCATCCTATTTGCACTTCTTGCTGTGTGGATAGATAGACTGATCAGCAAAATCTGATAAAGTTGTTTCTTCAAAATGAGAGTGTATTTTCTTGTCGCAATAAAGAAGTAACAGATTGAGCAGGACCTTGTGCAAAATGGGAATAATTGTGATGAAAATGTTTCAGTGCTTTTTTTAACGCGAATCTGACAGCTAGCTGGGAAATCGGATAAAAGATTCCCAGCGTGCCCGCACAGCTTTCTAAACACTGCTATTCGATTAAAAACCAGACGAATTTGTACAGTTTTCGAGCCTTGCCCGCGGTTAGGAATTTTGCAACAATTTTCCCTCCTCATCTGACAGACGACGCTTGTGACAAAGCGCGGAAGGAAAAGGAGCCGGGAAAAGGAGAGGTGCAAGTTATTACTTCTGGCGACTTCCGGGAGGTATTTCCTTCGCTTCCTTTAAAGGTGTCAGCGAAAATAGGGTAAAGAGGCGACGGATCTCAGCGTCAGAGGAGGAATCGCAGACATGTTTTTAACTGAATTTGCAATCGCATAATTAAATAGGAATTTTTGGCTCTTTTTTTTCTGTTGGAAGACTTACAAGCGAAGACTGGACGGATCATGGTTCAGTTGAACCAACAAACGCGCTGACATTGACGCAAATGGTCGTCACAGGAAGAAGAAAATACGCCAATTTCGTCTTAAGGTTAGCGTTTGGGATGGTCTAGAAAAGCAGCTACTTTTGGACCCATACAACCACCTGCCAAACAGTCCGCTGGAAAGTACCTTCCCTCCATTAATAAGGGATGAAGTTAATAAGCGAAATGCGTTAGTCTTGAGGTGGACAAAATCAAAGTTTTCAGGAATCTTCATCTCCAGAAACGAATAATTCCACTTGATCGTACGCTTTGTATACTTGAAGTCTAAATTTGAAACTTGAATATTTGACAGCAGCCATGTCAAACGCTTTGTTATCTTATAGTCATAACTGATGCCATTGTATTTCTGGCAGTCATAAAGCGTATATACTGCGCCTTCTTCTGGATTGCGCGAATCCAACAAGTCATGTTTTGACACCCGGTGTATTTCAAGTATCTGGTTGTGTCGTGGACCAGCACTTTCCCCTATCTATTGGTAATAGACTGGTTCTGAGTTTGAGATCTTGCTTAGCAAGTAATGCTAGAAACAAGACATTAGTAGACACAGGTCCATTGTCTACAGACCTAAAGCATTTTTAGAATAAGGGAAAACGATTATATAACTTCGTCGATGAAAACAGACGTGAAGGTTTGGTAAGAGACCAAGTTACAATGTACTTTGGTGAGAGATTGTAAGACTTTGTTGAGACGGTTGTATGATCATTATACTCTAATTTCCTCTTGTCATTTTTATAGATTCAGAGCTGACATACGGAGGGGAGCTGGACGAAACATTTGCAAGGAGGAAACAGAGAAGAAACAGGACCACTTTCACAGTGCAGCAGGTATAGCAGTCTCTCCACTGTATTTCTTTTTATGTTTGAACTTTGACGATCCCATACGTGTATGGTTGAATGCTGAAGTGAGCAGGTAGCGCCAAGGAGGAACTGTGCTTGGCTATACCTCCTCTGTGGCCCAAGGTTCCGTAAAGTTTTGTTGTTGTTTTTTCTCGCATGTTTGTGAGTGTTGTTCCCAACTTTCAACCAGACAAAATTATCAACATTTCTCAACCACAGCAGCCCAAGAAAGCCTTTTAAGATCCGATTAAAGAAAAAACAAAACAAAAGCAAGAAAAACACGATATCCCGCTGTTTCTTATTTCTTTTTAATGTTATAAGTCAATTTGATGTCGACAATCGTTACTTGAACTTGGAGACGTCCACGGTAAGTCGTGAAGATACACAACTTTATCACTCTTCCAGACAGCCTTATAGATGTTGCTGCTATAATTATCATCACTTGGTTTGGTGAGTAGCCTAACTGAAGTTGAACAATTTGCTTAAACAGAGTCAACAGTCCTTTAAAGAGAAACAGAGAAAGAGAGAAAGATAGAGATGGGGAAAAAAAAATACTGCTTCTCGGACAATAAAGGATTTCACTATTTTGATACCATAGTTTACATTCAATAAACGTTAACAAATGGATTGCGAGAAAAATCAAACAAGTCTAGTCAATGCCATTTTGCGTGGTACAGTATTGAATTTCACTGTCCATTATATGCACTGAATTCTATCAAAAATGATCATTGTATACCGGTATGCAATTTCCGATTAGTCACCATTTTGTCTTTGTTTTTGTTTTTTGTTTTTATAGCTTGAAGAACTGGAGACTGCATTTGCGAAGACTCACTATCCTGATGTATTCACCCGAGAAGATCTGGCACTGAGAATTAATCTCACGGAGGCTCGAGTTCAGGTAAGACTAAAAACACCGTTTTTAACGTGAAATTTACGAGGGAATTTCCCAGCAGCCGTATAGCGGGACACGAGTTTTCACCTCAAACAACTTCAGTGTATCGTACAAACTATGTGTTGCATTGTAAATGCGACCATGGCGTTCACTCTGATAGATCATGATCAATCATGACATCCAGTATAATAAGAACCCATTTAATCCACCAACAAGAATTCAAGCTGTTTGTATTCCTTTTTCCTCGTACACACAAACTGTATTGAAGAGGACTGATCTTCATGACTTCGCCTCAAAAACCAAAATTATACGAGCACTGTAAATATTGTGGGGACTGTTTTAAAAAAAAAAAAATCAGAATGATATTATAGGTTTGAGAGAACTATTTATCATGGATGTAATAACGCTTTCACCAAACCAAAATCTGAATGTGGATTGAGTGAAAGCAGCAATATTAGTAGAACACATCAGTGAAAGTTTGAAGAAAATAGGACAATCGATTAAAACGTTATGAATTTTCATATAGTTTCGGTGCCGTCATCGCTGGATAAAAAGATTACAATATACAATTCATGACGCCATGTATGGGCAACTATATAAAGAAAATAGGGGAATTCCACAAAATCTCATTTCTTAAATGAAAAGTACACATTGTCACTGACATAATCATGATAATTATGTAAGAGTAATATTATTCTGCTTTCTGAAAGAGGTAAGTCAAGTGCTTGTGTATACTATGCAAGAAAAGTGAAAAAATGTGGATTTGTTTTCTTCAATATTGTTGTCCAAGTCATGACGTCATGAGCTAGATAGTAGTCTCGTTATTGATGACGGTACCTAAGCCAACAGTGAAAATTCATAACATTTAAATCGATAGTTTGATTTTCCTCAAATTTTCACCTTTCAGTCAATACGCATTTATATTTGGATTTTGGTTTCCTTTAAGAGTAAAAACAATGTTGGTTAACAGCGGTTGTGCTCACAACCATAATATAATAATTACGATTTTATCAATGTTGTAACATTCAAACATCAATGAAATAACTGAAACAAAAAATGTTATTTAAACATTTGCCATGTTGCAAAGTAGAAAACATCGGTTCTTTAGAGACCGGAATGACATCGGGACGGAACGCAAGTGAGAAAGGAGAGAAAAAAAGATCCCAAACTAAACAATGACAGCTTTTTCAGTAACATTGATCTTGTCGAGAGTAAACGTTTAGTAATTATCCCTCAGTGTCCAGCTGTCGGATGCAATGCGAGTATTAGATGTAAAGATAGCCAAAACAAAAACAACAACAAGCAAACCTGAAAAACAACTACCGGTGATATATACACGTACTCCATACAGAGATAGAAACATTGAGCAGTTTCTCTTTAAGACGATTGTCTGTTTATGACGATTCTTCAGTTATGTTTCTCCCAAGGGCTTTGCATTCTTAACGGCAGTGGCTCTTGGTACGCAGTGTGTTATTTTTTGTTCTAGTAGTCTTTTTTTTCTTGATTTTGTACGTCGTTGAATAGTGTCATTTTGGGTAGCATTATAGTCAAAAAGCTTGACACATTTTCGAGAGAAAAATCCTATAAAAATGTCTTGCAAATGCCGTCATTGAGCTTTCTTAATTGTAAAATGATTCAAGATGTTAATTTCTTTATCAATGGTCTGTCATTTTGGTATTCTGATTATCTTTTCTTTTCTTTTTCTTGTTTTTGCCATAACAGTAACTTTTTTTTTCATCAGTCCTTTTGAATCATCAAAGCAGCTAGCATTCCTCTTGTCCTACACGTGGCGACTATATAGATAGACTAATCATAACAAACTTGCAGAAAGACAAAATTACATTAAGATTCGTTCGGCCATAATCATAAAGAAGTTATGATATTTAAAATTTCAGATAGTTTGCGAAACAGTGATGATATGAGTCGCAGCCTCACATGCAAATTAGATTACGGTTAATCCTATTTATCCTTGATATTTTACAACTGGGTGAGTTTTTCGGGGTCATAAGGTGCATTGGACAGGTATAATATGTGTGTGTGTGTGTGTGTGTGTGTGTGCGTGTGTGTGTGTGTGTATGCGTGTGTGTGTATGTGTGTGTGTGTGATCGTGAGTGTGTGTAAAAGCGTTTAGCCAGCCTTATAGACTCAAATGGAATGGATACCGTTGATGAACACATTAATAGAAATGGCGTTGCAACTGATTGACAAATTGCCCTACATCGACGTAAATAAGCACTGAATTGATCAGTGTTTTTTAGTAGTAGCCATGATAAAAAATCATGGGCGTACATACTCGAGCAGGATTCGAACCTACGACCTCCTGATCACCGGACAGGCGTCATCTCCACTAGACCACCGAGCTTTCGCCCGACAGCAAGTGTTGGTTCTAATCCTTATAGCATGCAGCGGGTACTGCTATGTTATTCAAATTCATGAATTTCTTCCGTCGAGATGTTTTCATTGCAACTGATTGACAAATTGCCCTACATCGACGTAAATAAGCACTGAATTGATCAGTGTTTTTTAGTAGTAGCCATGATAAAAAATCATGGGCGTACATACTCGAGCAGGATTCGAACCTACGACCTCCTGATCACCGGACAGGCGTCATCTCCACTAGACCACCGAGCTTTCGCCCGACAGCAAGTGTTGGTTCTAATCCTTATAGCATGCAGCGGGTACTGCTATGTTATTCAAATTCATGAATTTCTTCCGTCGAGATGTTTTCATTGCAACTGATTGACAAATTGCCCTACATCGACGTAAATAAGCACTGAATTGATCAGTGTTTTTTAGTAGTAGCCATGATAAAAAAATCATGGGCGTACATACTCGAGCAGGATTCGAACCTACGACCTCCTGATCACCGGACAGGCGTCATCTCCACTAGACCACCGAGCTTTCGCCCGACAGCAAGTGTTGGTTCTAATCCTTATAGCATGCAGCGGGTACTGCTATGTTATTCAAATTCATGAATTTCTTCCGTCGAGATGTTTTCATTGCAACTGATTGACAAATTGCCCTACATCGACGTAAATAAGCACTGAATTGATCAGTGTTTTTTAGTAGTATCCATGATAAAAAATCATGGGCGTACATACTCGAGCAGGATTCGAACCTACGACCTCCTGATCACCGGACAGGCGTCATCTCCACTAGACCACCGAGCTTACGCCCGACAGCAAGTGTTGGTTCTAATCCTTATAGCATGCAGCGGGTACTGCTATGTTATTCAAATTCATGAATTTCTTCCGTCGAGATGTTTTCATTGCAACTGATTGACAAATTGCCCTACATCGACGTAAATAAGCACTGAATTGATCAGTGTTTTTTAGTAGTAGCCATGATAAAAAATCATGGGCGTACATACTCGAGCAGGATTCGAACCTACGACCTCCTGATCACCGGACAGGCGTCATCTCCACTAGACCACCGAGCTTTCGCCCGACAGCAAGTGTTGGTTCTAATCCTTATAGCATGCAGCGGGTACTGCTATGTTATTCAAATTCATGAATTTCTTCCGTCGAGATGTTTTCATTGCAACTGATTGACAAATTGCCCTACATCGACGTAAATAAGCACTGAATTGATCAGTGTTTTTTAGTAGTAGCCATGATAAAAAATCATGGGCGGACATACTCGAGCAGGATTCGAACCTACGACCTCCTGATCACCGGACAGGCGTCATCTCCACTAGACCACCGAGCTTTCACCCGACAGCAAGTGTTGGTTCTAATCCTTATAGCATGCAGCGGGTACTGCTATGTTATTCAAATTCATGAATTTCTTCCGTCGAGATGTTTTCATTGCAACTGATTGACAAATTGCCCTACATCGACGTAAATAAGCACTGAATTGATCAGTGTTTTTTAGTAGTAGCCATGATAAAAAATCATGGGCGTACATACTCGAGCAGGATTCGAACCTACGACCTCCTGATCACCGGACAGGCGTCATCTCCACTAGACCACCGAGCTTTCGCCCGACAGCAAGTGTTGGTTCTAATCCTTATAGCATGCAGCGGGTACTGCTATGTTATTCAAATTCATGAATTTCTTCCGTCGAGATGTTTTCATTGCAACTGATTGACAAATTGCCCTACATCGACGTAAATAAGCACTGAATTGATCAGTGTTTTTTAGTAGTAGCCATGATAAAAAATCATGGGCGTACATACTCGAGCAGGATTCGAACCTACGACCTCCTGATCACCGGACAGGCGTCATCTCCACTAGACCACCGAGCTTTCGCCCGACAGCAAGTGTTGGTTCTAATCCTTATAGCATGCAGCGGGTACTGCTATGTTATTCAAATTCATGAATTTCTTCCGTCGAGATGTTTTCAGTGCAACTGATTGACAAATTGCCCTACATCGACGTAAATAAGCACTGAATTGATCAGTGTTTTTTAGTAGTAGCCATGATAAAAAATCATGGGCGTACATACTCGAGCAGGATTCGAACCTACGACCTCCTGATCACCGGACAGGCGTCATCTCCACTAGACCACCGAGCTTTCGCCCGACAGCAAGTGTTGGTTCTAATCCTTATAGCATGCAGCGGGTACTGCTATGTTATTCAAATTCATGAATTTCTTCCGTCGAGATGTTTTCATTGCAACTGATTGACAAATTGCCCTACATCGACGTAAATAAGCACTGAATTGATCAGTGTTTTTTAGTAGTAGCCATGATAAAAAATCATGGGCGTACATACTCGAGCAGGATTCGAACCTACGACCTCCTGATCACCGGACAGGCGTCATCTCCACTAGACCACCGAGCTTTCGCCCGACAGCAAGTGTTGGTTCTAATCCTTATAGCATGCAGCGGGTACTGCTATGTTATTCAAATTCATGAATTTCTTCCGTCGAGATGTTTTCATTGCAACTGATTGACAAATTGCCCTACATCGACGTAAATAAGCACTGAATTGATCAGTGTTTTTTAGTAGTAGCCATGATAAAAATCCTGCTCGAGTATGTACGCCCATGATTTTTTATCATGGCTACTACTAAAAAACACTGATCAATTCAGTGCTTATTTACGTCGATGTAGGGCAATTTGTCAATCAGTTGCAATGAAAACATCTCGACGGAAGAAATTCATGAATTTGAATAACATAGCAGTACCCGCTGCATGCTATAAGGATTAGAACCAACACTTGCTGTCGGGCGAAAGCTCGGTGGTCTAGTGGAGATGACGCCTGTCGGTGATCAGGAGGTCGTAGGTTCGAATCCTGCTCGAGTATGTACGCCCATGATTTTTTATCATGGCTACTACTAAAAAACACTGATCAATTCAGTGCTTATTTACGTCGATGTAGGGCAATTTGTCAATCAGTTGCAATGAAAACATCTCGACGGAAGAAATTCATGAATTTGAATAACATAGCAGTACCCGCTGCATGCTATAAGGATTAGAACCAACACTTGCTGTCGGGCGAAAGCTCGGTGGTCTAGTGGAGATGACGCCTGTCCGGTGATCAGGAGGTCGTAGGTTCGAATCCTGCTCGAGTATGTACGCCCATGATTTTTTATCATGGCTACTACTAAAAAACACTGATCAATTCAGTGCTTATTTACGTCGATGTAGGGCAATTTGTCAATCAGTTGCAATGAAAACATCTCGACGGAAGAAATTCATGAATTTGAAGAAATGGCGTTATTTTGTAGAAACACTGGTCCCTATGACAAAATATGTAGGCTTCCCTTTCTAGTGTGACACAAGTTAAAATCAGTCTGAAATAAAAAAAGGCCCCGACCCCCCCCCCCAAAAAAAAAAAAAAAAAATCACATTTATGAAACAGATTATTAAGTAAGGATTGGCACACAATCAAAGCCACCGTCATTTTTTCCTTTTGCTCGAATGATAATCCCCTCATTATAACCACCATGTGAGTATAGAAATTGGTTATCCACAAGAATCGTTATTCATGTAATGCATTGAGCAAGACATCTTTTTTTTTTGACCAGACATTTTTTTTTTTTGACCAGTAAAATCGTATACACAATGAGAATTTAAGCCAGTTCAAGAATAATTTTGAATCCCACTTTTCACAAAAAGCGTATTAAATGATGATAATTATTATCATCATTTAATACGCTTTTTGTGAAAAGTGGGATTCGAATTATTCTTGAACTGGCTTAAATTCTCATTGTGTATACGATTTTACTGGTCAAAAAAATTAATTGTAGCATTTCCTTGACCATGTTATACAGAAATTATTTTCTCCGCAGGAATAAGTATCATGTGTATTTTTTAGGTCCGACTATAAGATAATTCCCTACGAGTTGCTAAATCATCTCCTCACTCAGGCTGACAATTACAATTATTAGTTAATGCATGGATCTAGTAACTCGTTAGAGGTCCCTGGCTAATGCATTTGGGGAGTTTCCGTCAAATAACAACAACCAAAGTGGATTGTCGATTCTGTGTAAGGAAAGAAAAATCAGATGAAAAGCCGTGAAACAAGAGGCCCCCTTTTCTACCATCAACGACACGTGCGCGCAATTCCCCGGCGCACAAAATAATTGCATTTTACGATCTAGTAAATACACATTGATTGTTTTCCTACAAACGAGATTAGAGAGCCATACTTGATAGGGAAAGAGCTAGGTCATTAGAAGGGTGGAAGAGATATCCAATCGCAAAATGGTTTGAAATACAAGTCGCCGTCGGATGCATCTCGCGGTACTCAAGCGCGGGGACCGCTAATTGGCTTGATGCATTTCACTGAGCTAGAGGCCGCAATCGGCACGTCCCACTAGGGGGAACGGATCGGGGAGAAGTGAGGGGAACTCACCGCCTCGCCGCTCGCCAAATAGATTTCTTTTTAGCGGTGTTAGATTCCATAAACAGTTGAGAAATTATCGACATTAGACGCGCATGATTTGATGAGCGATGAGTAGGTTGACGATTAGCACCATCCTTGCCATGTTTTGTGCTTGGTCGGAAATGGAGAGTCCTGGCAAATTCGCGCGCGAGATTTCGTCGCGTACAGCTTTTGTTGTCGAAGTGTAATCAAATGATGCGTGCTACCATTGATTTAGGAAACTTCAGCATTGCATATTCATGTTTTCATGATTTTTTTTTTCAGTCATCCGCGCGGATGTGATGCGAAGTGATTCACAACCGATAACAAGATAAAAGTTAAATCCACGTGTCATTATCAAAGAAAGAAAACATTCCGATGCGTTCTCTTGGTTATCATCACATTAGATATTTCACATTATTTCATATGTCTGTAAATTACAGAATAAAACTCCCATTTTGGAATCTTTTAAGTGCTTACTTAAAAAATGATAAAAAAAAATAAGAGGTAGAATTTCCGAAAAGAAAGGTAAAATTGGCCACTCATTTTCAAAAATGGAGGTTCGAAATTTGAATTGAAAATGTATGATTAACTTGCAAGGCATTTTTGTCACATTTGATATGTAATATTTCATGTATTCATTTTGTTATGCTGCATCTTTTTCCTTTATTTTGTGATTCTGTAATTCATTTTATATTCATTCTTTGTTGTAAATGCCGTTTATTGACCAATAGATACTAGATTATATAAACAAAATATTTGACATTTGTGATTTTTTTTTTGTCGTTTACATTTGTGGGGGGGGGGAACGGGAGGATTGTTGCTCTGAAGTAGATATTATAGGGATTTAAATGCAGAATGTAAAACTTAATATTTTCTTTTCATCGAGAATCGTTATTTCAGTAGCAAAATTCACCGATATGTCGTCATCGTCTCTCTCTCTCTCTCTCTCTATATATATATATATATTTATATATGTAAATATATATATATATATATATATATATATATATATATATATATATGAAGAGCTTGCTTCCAAAATGCGCACCATATATATATTTATATATATATAATATTATAAGTATATTTTGCTATCTACGTACTCTTTCTCTATGCATGAGTATATCTTTCTATTATTTCTTTCTCTCCGAAATCATGGTTGATCAAATCCAAATACAACAACTTTATGATAATCAGCAACAAATCGAGAGTGTCAAACATTATTTTTCACAATGTTGTTTCCTTGTGGCTACGAGGTGTTACAGGTGCCTTTGAATCGAAACCTACACATGAAGGTTATTTGATCATTCCGTGATTCCCCATCACAAAATTCCGTCCCTTTAAGAAATTTGAATACACGAGAATCAACAAACGAGATAGCCCATATCTCGATGCAAAGTGGCGACTGTAGCAAGAGCCCCTTTCTGCATGTGCGATGCAAATTTGATTACTTTACGATTGGTCTCAGGGGTTCCATTATAAATGTAAATGTTGTTACACTCTCACGGATTATTCAATGGTTTGTGAATATATCGTTAAACATAACAAAACCACGCCAAATCAGGCTCTTCGTTCCCTTCCATTAAACGAGCCAAAATGAAGAATGTTCTAACCAGGTGCTTCATTTTAATTTTAAATCAAGTTTGTCATGCAATATTTTCAATGGACCATTTCATTATAGTATAAGTATACTTAAGTTATATTTTATCAAAGACGTTAAATCTTTTCGCATATTGCCTAATTTGAATACATATTCGCATGCCTTGACGTAAGTACATACATGTCGTATATATGTATAATATATATATATATATATATATATATATATATATATATATATGTGTGTGTGTGTGTGTGTGTGTGTGTGTGTGCACGCTCACACACAAGCACGCATATATCATGGGAAAGAGAGAGAGAGAGAGAGAGAGAGAGAGAGAAGGAGAGAGCCCTCTGGTTGGAAATTAGTGCCAGCCCTGAAGTGGCAACCCCTGGCAAGGCCGCCACTTGGTTATGATTATCATAACTACGATAGAAACAAATTTTACGATTTAAATGAACTTTGTTTAATCACTGATTATATATTAAAGAATTTATACCCGAACAAACAAAGAAATTTACACTAGAATTCATGATTTAAGCATTTGTGAGGAGGTGCAAATAATATTTTGATATATAGCATCTTGATAATACACTATCAAAGGCCTTCTTTTCTCCTTGAAGTTGACGGGCGTCTCCTTGCTCTGTTATATTTTTTGGAGGGTTTTACCTTTGCAGGCGACGATGAATGTATATTTTCTCTTGCCCTAGGAAGGTCTAATTCAATTGACTTGGACACGTTATCAGGTTAGGGGCAAGTAAATGTAATTATTCTATTAGAGCGAGCGCAGCTGTGATCAGCTAGACCAGTTAAAAACGCTGGATGAAAGTAGGCAGGGCAGAGTATAAGGTGGCGTCGAATGGTCATTATGACATGTACTGAAACAAATAGTTCAGTGGTATCTGTAGTGTCATGGGTAGCGGTTCAAGCACTGAGTGCAAGTCAAGGTTAAATGATAATGATAATCTGTCTTCAAGCAAAGTTTGGCGTCAGCCCAAACAATGCTTTACTTAATGTACTGTTGTACAACAGTACACTAAGTTAAGGTATTGTTTGGGCACTACACTAGTGTACACTAGTTTTTAGTGTACACTACACTAAGTACACAGTACACTAAGTACTGTTGTACTTAGTGTAGCAAAATGTCATTGTTTTGTTATCTGTTATGCTCGCATGTGCAGGGCCCCAAGGAAGAGCAGTACCTGCCTACTGATGAGGCTACCCTGTTGAAATAAGACTGAATAAATAAATAAATAAATAAATAAATAAATAAATAAATAAATAAACTCTACGAAACTTATGTATGCAAACACCCAAGACAGTGTCAGAAACAGTGCAGCTATGGATAGTGGCTAATGCTACACAGCTTGGGCATTGTTCACATTAGCGAGATCAGCTATACATACGAAACATAGGCAGACGTAAGAAACTGTGAGCACTCATTCAAGATGTTCTTTTCCTCATTGCTAGCTAATATGACCTATAATATGTAAAACTTGTGAGATAATCATAACTTGTAGCGCTAAACCACATGACGTGTTTATTGAAAGCTTCTTAGAAATGAGTAGATATAAAGATCAATTATGACGCAGATGAGAAGGATAAAAGATAAAAAAAAAATGACCAATATTATAGGGAAAGATTGCAAAGATGCCGATCTTCATATTTTGTTCAAAGACCCTATTTTGCTTCTTAAGCCTTACCATACAGACTATAAACGACCTCCTTTTAAATCAGTGCACTGCCATAATAAGACCTTCTGTCACGTGACATGGTTTGACCTCACGCCAACCGCTTGTCGACACGCAACAAGAATCGTTGAAGAAGTCGCCAAGTGTCCATCCATACTGCCACGGGAGGGCAAAACGATTTGTTCTGTCAGTTAAGAACAAATACAAAATCCGAACCAGACCGCGTACATGTGGGCCAGAAAGTTCCGGCTCAATCCGCTAAATGTCAGCTCAAATTATCACAGCCACCTAATTTGTCATGGAAGCGGGTTAAATTTTTCATTCTCGTAGGCAAATTTGACACATTTTGTAAGGTGGTCTGCTGCCCGGAGAAAATTTGATTCCGCCACTGCCATCAGGCGATGTGGATGCAAGGTGGCGCACGCACGTGTCGGCTGACGTGACAGTGTGGCTGTTTGATATGGGACGCAGGTTATTTTTCGCTCCGATATTTCCACGCGGTTTGTGAGCGTGTTACCTGAAAAAAAAAAAAAACCCAACTCTCTCCATTCTTTAAAGAGGCACATGCCTGTGTTTTTTTACCACTTCACTTTGCATGTGTCACTGGCATCGTCAAAGTCACCAAAGTAACGCGTACGCGTTTTTCCATCCATCGTTATCTGTGGAAAAGTGTACATGTTTCCGTGGATTGTTAAAAAGTGATCATTTTGTATTGAACGCTATCCAATCCTAAACACCACTAAACGGAAATCCAATTGTTGAAAAAAATCCGACCATAAAAGAGAACCTCTTCTCAGGTTGGTATCTTGTGCATTCCTTTGTCTGCCAGCCATCGGGATTACTGTTAATGGTAAATGCTTATTTCAGTTCCTTTCCACCTTAACGCAGTCTTGAGCAAAGACCAGTGATGCTGTACATAAGATATCACTCCCATGAGGTACTGTTTTAAGTTTCGCAAAATTGAAGTAGAAAATGATCTCCATCGAAATGAAAGGAAATGATTGATATTTGAAATCTGTAAATGATATTTTGTGCATATTATGCATAAAATGCTTAGCAGGTTTAGACGAACAGCAAAAACTGCAGAGATGGGAATAGAAGACTACGTAGAATATCATGGGGATCGTAGTTGATTTGAAAAACGGAAACTGTTTAAAATATATATATATATTGAGTTGTCTGAAGATGACCAATTCATTGGCATTTGAGAAATTGAGATCTTCCTTTGTAGTTTGATAGTAACTGAAATGTACATGCAGAAGTGTATAAGGCTGGAATAGTTAAGGAACAGCAGTGTACCCGGTATGGTTTAAAAAGAGAGACGCATTTCATGGAAACAACTTGCTTGGTAATATTTTCAACATGGACAATGTACCCAATGATGAGATTATCAATCAACAAGGGGATTTGATCAGGAGTGATTCTGTTACTAACAGAAATGACGACAACAGAATCTATTGTGTTGACAAACCTATATATGTTCAACACTTGTACATGTATAATCAAAAGCAATGTATTTGCCATATACACACATCTGATGTCGTCGGGTGACTTTATGTTGGTAGATTAACAGCAATGAATTGGTGATAATATAGTTGTATCTTCGTTAAAATACGATGCTGTCAATCATGAAGAAAAGGGTAAAGCAAGCAAATCAAAACTAGTACTAGTAAATAAGATGCTTGAACTTCCTTGAGACATCGGAGAAGAGGAGCGGTAGTTATTAAGATTTCGGAAGTAGATCGAAACTTTTTTAATTGAAATGTCAGGATCGTTGGGTTAAATATCTTATAAATAACCTTTTACATCAAAATAGTGTCAAAGAATCGTTCTCTTCGTGCAATTGTCATGCGAGTCAGTCGGTAAACCCTTATAATTATAACCTTACCAAGTCCAGAAGCCTGTGTACGTATTTTTATGCCGAATCAGAGTAGAAAATATCCAGGGTTGCAAACGGTAAGATCAAGATCTCAATATCGTCTCCCGTTCAGAGAACTTCGGTGAGTTTTGTCAAATTGACAGCAGGCTAATGAAACGGATTGATAAATCCACATCTTACCCATCTCCTTTCCCTCTTTTGTCGTAATTCAATTTGAAAAAGCTTAAGAATTTTGTTTGGCAGAGTTGGCGGAGGGCATGATTTCGGAGAGCCTGATAGAATCACAGTTCGATCAAAATTGCCCTAATTTTGTCGGAAATGTGTGTCAAACGAGAGATGATTTTCATCGTATCGTATTCAGGCTCATCTGAATATTTTGTACGGCAACAAGAACCGCAATCTCGAATCGGGTTGTCAAAATTATATCATGCCCTGAGAATTAAAGCAAGCTGTCAATTCAAACTTTTGATGATCATCTTTATTTGGTTCATGGCGGAATCCGAGACGACCATCTCCTTCAATGGCATCTTACGAAGACGTCTTGATTATCTAGTCGAGCATTTTCAAGGAATACATATGCCCGAAAATGAAGAATATACATCACGTATGAAATCTTGTAAGGATTAGATTATCTATATATTCATCTATATCAACACGTAGATATCCATCGCATCCATTTTCTATGTCTACTTTGTTGAAAAAAATTGCACTAAACCCTTTTTTTGGCCCATGCAATTGTTTAAAATTTCTCTCGATGTATAGTTTTGGAAGAGTGAATAAAGTACCTCTGTAGAGTAAAAAATATATATTCATAATCATTAAATTATCCGTTTTCTATGAACATTTTGTTCGGAAACTTATCCAATGGCACCTGAGATTACATGCGTTCAATCTAATTTCAGTGAAAAACTTGTTTAAAGAAAAAAAATATTCATCTCTAGCATTGAAGCAGAACGCCTAAATGCATCAACCAAACACAATTCTGATGTATGGACAAATGCAATTCAAATATTCAACATAATTATGTTGCCTCGGTTTCAAAGACGAGCATTGAAATAGCTACAATCACGGAACAATTCCAGAAGTGAATGACTATTTATTACCTTTCTGAGGTTACGAAAGAACACTGAAATTGTGTAGCCAATGACATATTGCATTTTATGTGTTAAAGTAATGGCTTTCGGTCTTTTCTTTAGACCTTCATCAGGGCTGTACAGAAGTAATACATAAGATGACTCACTGGTATACGTAAAACAACTTAGCTGCACCCGTTAGCAGTATAAGTTTAACTAACTAACGTGATTTCATATCTATATCTATATCTATATCTATATCTATATCTATATAATATATATTTATAGATAGATAGATTATGTTAACATTATCATTATTATTATGTTATATTATATTATATGCTATATAGTATTTATAATCTGTGATTGTTATGCTCGAAGGGAATAAGTACCATGACTGGATTGTTTTGTTTATCAGGTGGTAAGACAAGGGATAGACTTGGGGACGTGAGTAAGGACCGATAAAGAATGATGATTACATAGTGGTCATGACTATTTCTTGTAATGTTGTCTGAGGAACTCCTTTTCTGATACAATGGATGTGTGCCTATACTGCGGAAAGCACCAGAACCTACGGTGGGACTGAAATAGTCAAAGGCGATAAAGCTAAATCAGTCCCTACCCGACAGATTTAAATTAAAGAATTGAAAAAAAAAAAATCAAGGAGTGAAGTGTATCAACTTGGCGCTACGTAATGGATGTATTCTATGGCAAGGAGTCTGTAGAAGATGCATATTATAAAAAGAACGTTTTTATGTGTGTGTGTGTGTGTGTGTGTGTGTGTGTGTGTGTGTGTGTGTGTGTGTGTGTGTGCTCGCATTGGTGGTGGTGTTGGTGTGTGTGTGTGCGGGGGGGGGGGGCAGAGACAACTATCGTCCGATTAACGCGAAAAGCAACACCAAGAGGGACAATCACATCGAAGCGGTGATGCATTTCACGGTGGATGCCCACGGGCAGTATTCATGACTTATCCGGATTTGTGTTTCTTTCCGATGAACGCGTATGAAAACGAGTAACGTTCTGACTTTCATTATTCTGCGGCGAGAGCGAGCATCCGGTACACGGGGCACCCCAGCCGAGCACAAAGGTGTTGCGCTTGGCCAGCGAGTCCCTCAGGATTGCGGCAGGAGCTTAGCTTCACTGTTCATCTCGTTTATTCCCCTTGTCGCGGCTCTAGCTAAGATGTGTTTTCTCTCCCACTCATGAATTTCCCGCTCCAAATCATTCTTGATGAATGCTAATTGGGTACCAGAGCAAAACTTGTACTGTCTTGCTCAAAGCAACCTTCAGTGCTTTTCCCCTATAAGATTAAGCTATCATTCAAATGCGAATAACCCGTAGTCAGGGAGTAAATTAATTTATCTATTTCTTCTTTTTTGATTTAATCAAGCTTGCGTATATTATCCTTTTGTTTTTATTCAATCTAAGCATACGTTTCATTTTCACTATACTATCATTGCCACCGAGTAAATGATCGTTACCATTCTTCAGTCAGGCACATCCAAATAGTCGTTGAATCGTGGACTGGAAACATTTAATTCTGCTGTAAATTCTAACATTGAAAACACACGATTAGTTTACAAATAGTTTTAAGAACGACGATGAATTTCTCTTCTAAAGTTCGGGGATGAGCAAAATTTCTTTATTTCTTGGTGATCGGAGTTTGTGTTCCATCGATGCTTCAAAGACAGTGAAAGGTTAAACTTTCAAATAACACGTTTTGTGCTACCTCCTCTGAGTTAACTTTTGAAAGGCAATAGAACAACAACAACAACAAAATAACACTAATACTTCAGGGCTGTTGTAAAATTCAAATTACGTGTTAAGGGAATGCTATAAGGCAAGATAGTGCACTGATTGATATGGTTAGAAAGATGCAATATTAAAGGGTGGATGATGTCATATTTGCCGCCTTTCTTTCCTTCAAGTAATATATGGCGAAATGAAAGTGTGTACAGACTCGAGAAATTCTCTCAAGGACCATCAAGAGTCGGTGATGATGGGTATAAATAATCAAATATTAGTCATAAAGCGATTATCTCATGAACGCTGTGGGGCAGGCCAGGTCGTGTTGTACAACCTATAGGCCGCAACCTTGCCAGCCATCTGTGTTCGCGCTGCACATCTCCCCATCAACGCGGCCGGGGCAGGAGATAGAGACAAGCCCGCAGTCAGCGGTCTACCGGGATTTAACTGACAAAATAATAGTCACTGAAAACGCGACATGCATCCTTTTTCGCTCGATATCACAAATAGTAGAGGTTATGAGGAAAACATGAAGTTACTCTCTCTGGAAGAAAAAAAAAACAAACAAAAAAGCTGGAAAACGATGCTCTACAGCCGATATATCAGCTACATACAAAAACAGCGATTAAAAGCACTCAAAGTTATAAATATAAAAGTTTGTTAGTGTAAAAATGAGGAAAGGAAATGGGATTTCAAAATAAGTTATTAGATATTCATTTATGTATACATAATTCTATATTTTCGTACATATGAAGTATGTATGTATGTAGATATATGTTTGTTCCTGAGAGTGCGACTGTAAAGAAAAACACAAAACGAAAACTATAGTTGAGTGCACTTGACTGAAACAATGACTCATTGCAGGATTGAAGTATATATAAAAAAAAATGTCCGAGATTCTATGATACGTAATATTTCATTGCAAAGACCCGAGTTCATGTTTTGATTTTTAACAAAAGAATCAAACGCCGTATAAAGATAAGTCATCACCCAAAGGCACAAGCTCATTTATACCATTATCATGAACGTCGAGATTTACATTGATATGATCCTTTTGTACGTATGCACAGGTTTGGTTTCAGAACAGACGGGCCAAGTGGAGGAAAGCCGAGAGAACAAAGCAAGAGCGTGGCGCCACTTCCCTAACGTCTGGCGCAGAGAATGAGGATCGTCTCTCGTCGAACGAGGGCGCTGTGGGAAAATCACGCGAGGAGCTCAGCGCGAGTCCAGGCTCATCTCCTGAAGATAGGGACAAAACTATCATTGTAAGTACACCACCTACCGCAACACACATGGCAAGCAAACTACGCAGCTTCCCTTTCCTTTCTTATGCAAATTGATATCAAAATGCTATGGTTAGTATATGACGTCATAGTAATAATTGAGGGAACGTAGTTTGTGTACTTTTGCGAATAATTATAGTTTGTTTCATTGCAATTACCCCAGACAATTTAGATTTCAAGGAACTTACAACAGTAAAGCTGAAATGAGGTACGTTGATAGAACATCGTCTTTCGAATGACTAGCTGTACTATAAACAAAGAATAATCGACTTTGCAACAATGTGGTATTTGGTAAATTGAAATGCCAGAGCAGCTACACTCAGTTTTGACTTTTTATTTTCTAAATGTGATACAATATCAGATGGTCAAACCAGAATCGCAGAGCGACGAGGATTCCCCCAGACACAGTCTAGAAGGAGCGCCCGCTACTGGCCGATTGTTGCCTCCCGCTGCATTTAGTCACACTGCTGCCGCTACTATGATAAATCCTTTTTACCATCCGACTGGCGCTCGTCTGCTGCTGGCATCACAGCCGTTTGAGAGGTGAGAACGCTGATTGTTAGGCCATTTTGCCCTTTCTTCTAATATCTTTTGGTGTGCACTCTTATCTGCATTTGAAGAGAGTGTTTGTCAAACCTCACACTCCTGTTCATCAGACTTAATATTTTGCAATAATGTTGTAGTATCTTGGATACTGAAAATGAAATGAAACGAAATGAAATCTTATAGATTGGTAAATTGGAATGTGTGTATTATGCTTGTGGTTGAGTGTATGCTTTTATAGTTATATCCCCAGAAAACTCGAGGCGGGGAAGGATAATTTACACGGACATAGTTATAACTGGAAAACGTTATTACGCTATCAGAGTCTATAAAACGTGAAACAACAGTCTACAATGATCACCTTTCTGTCGACTTTAATAGGAAAAAGTTATCTTCTACACTCATGCTTTTTGTATTATGAATACAAATTGCCAATCGCAACCAGTTGCCATACCTCCTGCCATGACTGCTAACTTCCTGCCTAATTAATGACAAGTCCCTTTAAAGAAATATGCCATTTTGATTATCAAAAGAATACCAAGACGGCAAATTATACTTTATGTACATAAAAATGACCCGTTTTTGTACCTTCGCAATATTTCTATTTGCCACTTTTGGGAGGATAGGCAAATAGAGTTAATAATGCATGATGGGATCTTTCCGGTACAATATTTCATCAGCGTCGATGGTGGTTAATTGCTTTTATCTGAGAGTTTCTCGAGACTTCAGGTGCCGCACACTTTGCACTATGTTTTACCTTAATATTATGACTGCATAACGTAAAATGTGATGTCATAGCTATTTGTCGTTGGGGAAACTTGGATTTTTAAACAACCTCACCTGGCCCGAATATCATTCTGTGAACATTATTGTTACTAACCACGCTCTTACCTGATTTCAACCAAAGCTAATAATAAAAGACTGTGACATCATCACCTCGGTATTTTAAAGGGATGGTACAGTATTGGTGGAGATGAGAATTGGGCTTTAAACTTTTTGCGAGATACCAAGAAAACACTTATGATATAGTACAGAGCATACCATTCTAAGAGGAATTCAAAGTTTGATGAAAATCGGGTTTGGAATGACTGAAACATCCAAAAACAAAGTAAAACAAAGCGATTGTAATAAAGTGTGGGTCCCACACTTTATTAAAATTGCCTTTTTGGATATCTCAGCCAGTTCAAAACCAATTTTCATCAAATAAACGTTGAATTCCTCATAGAATTACATGCTCTTTCATATTTCATAAGAAGTTTCTCATTATCTCACCAAAAAGTGTTAGAAACCTGAAATTAGGTCTCAACCAAAACTATGCGATCCCTTTAATACTGATAGACTCTAAAAACTAGAACAACTACATTTCTTATTTTGGTCTATCCCTCCTACCTTTCCTAAATCATTTCATGGATGCGATCAACCTTAATAATGCGAATAGAATACTGAGGAGTTAATTTCTCATTAAGGGACCAGAGTTATTGTTTTAAGGAGAGTCAGAATGCAGGAACAGGGAGATAAGGGGGGGGGGGGGTAGGAGGAACATCAGTGGAAGAAGCACATGCACATCCGACTGTGCACTTTTCTCAATGAGTGTATAATATTATGCAGAATGATATTTATATCCTACCGATTATCGGAAGTGACCGTTGTGCTGAGAAAAAAACAAAACATGAGCTATTGAAATACTACACTTAGTAGATACATCTTGTTCTACCGGTCCATTAAACTCAGGTTGTATTTCTCACACTGTCGTGAAACATACATAACATTATATTACGGTTTATCGTTTTATCCTGTCGCGCCAAACATGGGTTTCAAAGTAATGCATTTATTATTGTATGTTTAATATCACCAGCATGAGAGGTCCTGCCGCGCCGGCTCGATTTCCACCTCTTGTCTCCCCATCCTACGCCTCACAGCTTATGTCGTTTGCATCAGCAAGAAAAGGTACTTCGCCAGTCCATCTTAGTCATGATCCATGTATATATTAACTTACTCCATAATCTGTCGCTGTCGGGGGTTTGTTTGTCGTCCTAAGGGATATCGCTAGACCCGTTATATTAGCATTCTTCCCCTTTTTCTTCATCATCATCCCTCATAAAATTGCTACTGCGTATCATTATCATCACCTTTGCCATTATCATTATTACACCTAGTGTCATCATTACATTGTGTCACTATTATCATCATTATTGCTTTTAGTATTAACACTGATATCATAACCATTGTAAGCTCTCGAAAATGACTGTAATTGCGATTACTCTTTACCTTTTTCGAACAAACCACGAGAACATGACTATTACAAAATTAGGAGCAAACAAAAGAATAAGCTGAAAGCAGATTGTTCATGCTTCTACAAAACTCAAAGGGGGGGGGGAATAAAAAAAGTTATCACAGATCATGCATAGACAGAGAAAATAATGGATAGACAGGTACAAAGAAATATGTTAAAATTAGATTGATTGATTCAAGTCTACATTATAATGAGGGACGAAGCGTGACCTGGGGCTCATGGTAACACGATTTTCGCAGCAAGTTATGTCTTTTTGAATTCATGAATGTGTAAATTTCTGAATGACATTCAGTCAATAATATTTATAGACGCTTTCGCCAATCACAAGAATTAGTTATAAGTGTAAGATTTACTCTTCATCGATATGATTATAATATTCCCCATCAGGTGAATCAGTGCCAACATCGGGCGGCTACGGCAGTTTCAGCATTCCCTCGATGCGAAGCCCACTCGAATCCTCATCGGCACTCCTCCACGAGCACGAGAAACGATCGCTGAGCCTCGCCGCACTCCGGATGCGAGCCAAGGAATACTCGAACGCTGTCGCGGAGGCAGCAGGACTCATGACGTCATACAAAATGGCGCCTCCACATCCGGCCATCTTACTCAGTGCAAATTCAACGTCGAGATCGAATGCTACTCATGTGCCTTGTTCTTTTTGACGGGGGAACCATCCTAAATTCAAGGGGCATAATCCCATGTACCAACGATTAAGAGCGTGATTTGATTAGTCGGACTAAAATGTAATGGCTTTTTGCTGGTATTATAGTATCAACATGGACTGAAGAACGATTAATGTGGCTTGCTCGACAACACATGTACAGCAATAGACTTCTCGTGCTGAAGAGAATGACGACATAACATTTTCTTCACGAATTAACTTAATTCGTTCCACATTATTATGCCTACTTAGGGAGCTTTACCAAACCCTGAAGGAAAATTACTTGCACATGTTATGGCCCAACAATCAGGCTTTCAGAAATAAAGAATGAATTGAATTGAATTGAATTGGACGTTGCTTTTATTATTATTATTATTATTATTATTATTATTATTATTATTATTATTATTATTATTATTATTATTATTACTATTAGTTTGGGGATGTAGGTTGCAATCATGCACGGCACATCCCATCGTAGAGAGAAGATTAATAAAGTTGTTACCGATCTGCAATAGGACCCCGCAATGAAATAGTTGCTACATTAACCACTAACAAATAACAAGGTGTAAGCATTTTGCTGTATTCACTACAATATGCTAAAGTGTACTTTTTGTAATCATCGCAATACAACAAGGATGTTTTCACGATGTACAAGCTCACGAGGATCTTGTCAAGAGGACTGACATAAAACGCTTCCCTACCTACATGTTTTATGCGCATACAAGTGCAAAGTCTCAGGAGGCCTGGGGGTATTTCATGGAGCATTTTGTCAGATATTTTTTTTTTCTGACAAACTGTTATAAGCTACTGAAATCCTTGCATCTAATTGGCTGAGAGCAAACTTGTCCGACAAATTTAGGATTTAACGCCTCATGAAAAGCCCCTCTGGCTCATCCGTCAGACGCAGATATATACCAGAGCTTTCCTGTGCTTATTTCGTCCATTCTCGGCACTGTGCCATAAACGATAATAGGACTATAAGATGGGTCGATCACGGTAACGAAATGGTATGAGGTGGCTTAGCCATGGGTCTTTTCTTCCTGTGATGGAGTGGCTTTTCTCTTCACAATGATGGATACAATCTATAATGCAATACGTGTGTGTTTGTATATCAGGCAGAATAAAACTATATGCCAGAATACAAATTATGGACTTTACCGTCTCCTAGCGACGTAAATAGATTTTTTAAAAATCTGATCAATTCAGTGCTGATTCAGATGTAGGGCAATTTGTCAATCAATAATGCTATAGAATCATCTCGACACAAGAATTTCATCAATTTGTATAATCACACAGTGTACCCGTTGTATGCTATCAGGATTACAACCATGAGCACTGGTTGTCGAGCGGAAGCTCGGTGGTCTTGTAAATAAGACGCCTGTCCGGTGATCATAACAGGAGGTTGCAGGTTCGAATTGTGATCGAGTACTATATGCCCATGATTTCTTTCATGGCTACTAACAAAACAGTTGCAATAAAAATGACTTAATTTCATCAATTTGAAGAAACCCACACTTTGTTCGAAGTCGCAGGGATCAAACAACCTACGTTTTTGGAGGTTTAAAGCTGTTGATTAAAAGTTTTGTTGGAATAAGAACCATGTAAACGGAGGTCTACGCACAAGAATCTTTTTGTTACGTATCAACCTTTGCACGAATATATTCGTGTTTGATTATGTTTTCAAACGTTTAAACGTTTCAAATACTAGTAATTTTTGTTTTTAGTGGTTCATGAAGGAAAATCATTGCGCACAGTCGAGCAAAGTAGCAGTGAAGTGCGATTGTCGCCGTTTCCTAGATGTCTTGTCGCCATTGTATTGCCAATTAAATATATTTTCCTGCGTTTAGTTTTTCTTGTGTCCTACCTTAAAAAAGACAGGCCTTTATATATATATATATTTTTCTTTTAATGAAATAAAGAAATATTGGTCTGATTACTACCCGCAAGATACATCTCAAGTATTTGAAGTTATAAATTTCAGCAAAAGAGTAAGTTATGTGTTTCGAACATGTATTGTTTGTTAGGCCCTTATCTTATCTGTAAATTTGCTTAAATATATAGTAGACCACAACAGATGGGGTAAAAAAAAAAAAAAAACCTTTTATGTGACACATATTGCATTTTGAGGTCTTCGTTATTCTAAATCGCAGTGCGTTGGTATCAAGAATGATTATCACTTCTGCATCATTTCTGCACAAGAAATTACACTTTCTCGTATAGGAGCTTCTCCTAATGATGGCATTATCACTTACAGATCATTCTCGCCTATACGCAGCTGTATTATTCACAAGGTTTATTGATTTTTTTTTTTTCAACGTGTGGTCATGTGCTTGAGGGAAATATGGCACAAGGCATTCCAAACCATCTTCGTTCGATGTCTTGAATAGCACGAAATTGACGATGAGAGTCCTTGCATTTCACGTTTTGCTTTACATTCTTTACATTCTTATTTTTTTTTTACTGCATTGATTCTAGCCGCATTTTAATCAATGTGTATTGCGTGGTTTATGTATTAAAACAATTTCAAATAGTCACTTCAAAGGTTGTTACGTCCTTTGTTCATACATAATATATAAGCACAAACAAATAAACTTTGTCTGTTCTATCACGTTCATGCAGTGCAGATTGTAATAAGAATTGTATTCTGTCACAAAAAGACCGAGTTATGTGCAATGTTTCAACAGTCTATAGGGTCAGAAAACTTCAAGATGATATTACTAGTATTGCAATCGTTACGTAGGTTATTTGCTATACAGAATGATCAAACCTCACATGTTCATATTACGAAATGGAAATCAGAGGCGGTCTCATCTTCTTTGGTAAGCCCCATCCCTTAGCCACGATTTATGAAGGTCGTAACTTTATTAAGTGTGAGCGATATACTGTAGCGAATATTGGCGATGAAGTTTGGAAGAAACAGAGTTCTCCGTGCAGTGTCATTTTCGATGGAAGAAAAGTATAACAGAGATCTGCGAAGAGTTGTTTACCCAAGGATAACGGAATCTGACAGGCGATTCGTAAATTGTTCAATATATACTTTTATCGAGATCTCGCCGGATTACCGTAACCCTCCTGTAAAACGGTCTTTCAGCCACCACTGACAGCCGACTACATAACGAGTATGATAATCATGCACGGTTATTGATAGCAATTATTTCTGTTTGTAACAGGCGGTGGCCATATTGTGCAAACCGGCGGGTTTGTTAAATGTCGACATGAAGCACTATAGGAAACTTTTAGTAGCTATATAGCATTATGACTCCACTGACAAAAATACTTTGTTGTCGACTTGAAATATGTATAGATTACACACAAAATATTACGGACGGAATGCATCAAAAAATTTGCGTTGTGGAGCAAGCACATACTACTCCAGCACCAAGCTTATGCTGTTTTTACTGTTTTGTTGATTTTACGCGCTATTTCCATCGCTTTCTTTTTTTTTTAATTCTGGTGGAAGAGTACAAACATCGTCGCTGCGGTGGTAATGTAATCATTGTGAATAATGTTAACACTATTCAGTTTGTATCATAGTATTGAGATTAAATATATTGTACATATATAACGGTGACTTAAATGCACAACTCATATTAGAATTATGGTCATTTGTCAAACTGTGTATATGGTGTATTTCTTAAAATGTTTGTATGTATGTAATTACCTGCCCATATATATATATATATATATATATATATATATATATATATATATATATATATATATATACATACATACATACATAATACACACGCGCACACACACATTGTATATGTATATGCATATAGCCTACATATACATATACACATACATTTATACATATACATTGTACATAATACACATACATATACGACACTCGTTACGAAAAAATTGTTTGCGTCATGAAAATGTGTTATGTTCCTATCATGTGTGCCTGCGTAGTGACTTTTGGGTGTGTTTAAGTTCCGGTAGAGCTGAAAAGAGTGAAAGTGTATATCATACATGGGTACAGTGGTAAAGCAAATACGTCACAACAACGACCAAAAAAGATCGCAACAGGTATAAGAAAACAGCAAACAACAACCAACATTTACCAACTCCACAATTGGCATTATGTCGTCGTTCGACATTGTTAATCACTGTTGTCTTGAACAGCGAGGAGGAATTATCTCTTTATGAATCAATAAAGTTTTTATTAACAATATGATAACAATATTCAATAGTAATTTGCCCACAGGTCTCCTTCTCCCACACTCTTTCTACGTACACATTATAAGACCTATATACACTAGCATTACTAAGAGAATGAAATACGCGTATACCACGTAACAATAATACTAGGTGTTACAAAAAAACATTTCCCACATTATGATCCTTTATAGTTCAAAAACTATATGTCAGATAACACTAACATTGATATGAGCAATAGCTGAATAGTGTACAATTTTGTTGGAGGTAATTTGAAAGTGAAAGCATGATTCAGTTTCGTTAAATTCAACCATGGAGCTACGTGTAGCTCCATGATTCAACATTAATTTTTCGATTAGGTTTCAGATTTTGCTCTATTTCCAACCCTCTGTACAAAACTTTAACTTTGCACAGTGCAAGTTATTGGTGTGTATGGGAGTGTGTTGTTGATACCCAGACAATGGTCCTGGACAATGGACAGGATTGGAATGCTCTATTATTCATGAGGAATTCCACTATCACAGCTAGTCTTTATTCATTCTGAAATGTGGTGTATGCAAGCACATGGACACATGTGCTTACTTTCTTTTTTCCATGTGCATGCATTTCACCCTGTGTCATGAATTCAGACTAGCAGTGCTCAGGACAACCCACATGAATAATTAATAAAGCATTCATGTGCCTTGCAGCAGAGCTCTGAACAGGTGGTATCCAGATCCATTGTTCAGGGTCATTGTAAGCACACACTCACAATTATATACACATCATTGGTTCGTGTGTAAAGTTCAAGTTTTGTACAGAGGGTTAAAATTTGATGAAAATCTGGAATCTAACATTGAAATAAATCATTGATTTCATGAAACCAAGAATAGGCTTTCATATTCAAATCACCTTCAACTAAATTGTACACTATATAGCTATTACTCATATCAATGACAGTTTTGATATGAAGTTTTCGAACTATTAAGAATCAAAAGTGCGAAATGTTTTTGTAACACCTACTATATACCATAGATACCCGAAATTCAGTTAAAATTCCCAGCATGAGTATATAACACTCAATTCTTTGTTATTGAGTTCTCATCAATGACTGGAGGGGCAGTGGATTACAGAGATTTACTTAGTATATTAATTTCTTTGATATCGGCAGGTAGTTATAGAGCCTATAATAATGGTAGAACTGCAACGAAAAAAAAAAAAATCAAAACTTCACAAACAGCACCTCCCTGCAAACAGTCATGGCAGAGTAGTGGAAATAATGAGTGTATATGTGTGTGTATGTGTGTGTGTGTGTATGGGTGTGTCCTGTGTGTGTGAATTGCCACAGCAAATTGTGGAACCGCTATTTGGATGTGTCATGTTACACTATAAAAATTAATAGGTCATAATTATGTACTTACAGCATAAACTTTGGTGTATAAAGCGTCTATTATAGTCTTGGTAAATGTATTCACTTTTAATTTTCTTGAGTTAATTTCTATACATATCAACAACAATGTATTTATTCTGTGGCAAAAACTTCGTACACGCAATCACAACTGTTTTTTTTTATTATTATTTCTACAGTCCATGGTATACAGGTAATATACTTAGAACTGCAGTCCTTCTTAATGGGATATCGTTGATCCATTTCGCTCTTACATGGTGGGATGGCTTGCTTTATTTTCCGTGTTCTTTCTATTTGTTTGTTTGTTTGTTTTTTTCTCAGGCAAACTATTTAAATGCACTTAAGTGTTTTAAGGATTATACTTCTTATACGATGATTCTGCTTTGGCTTAGGACTTAGGAGTAATTGATTTCGTAATTCCTTTAATGCGCGATCTTGTAATTTGCGAGCTTTGTTTAGTAATATGCTTCAGATGCTCAGAAAATATCGTAGGCATATACCTTCTCATTTGCCGGGACGAAGAAATATCGGTTTACAGGGAATAAAACAAATGGAAATTCACGAGGAGTATAATCTGGCGCTCCATCAAGCGACAATAAAGGAACTATGACGTGATATTGCATTTGAACATCTCTTTCAATAATTATTATCAACTATGAAATAAATGCGAGTTACACTTCACGGCAAATGACTTCTCAAATTAAGTTTACCCACACGTTCAACAAGCTATAAGTATGAACCACGGCACAAACCTGCAGATAATATTTAAAGGACTCTATGTACCAAAATATAGTATTTGTGGATTGAGTGAATGCAGCAATATTCGTAGAACACACCAAAGAAAGTGCGAGGAAAATCGGACAATCCGTTCAAAAGCTAAATTTTTAAACTTTCTGTGCGGTCATCGCTGGATGAGAAGACCTATACAGTTTGTGATGTCACGTATGTACAGCGATATCAAGAAAATAATTTATAAGGACAATTCAACATATTTTCATAATTTCTATAGTCAAATAAAAGAGCACATGACTTACTTCTTTTAGAAAGCAGGACAGAGTTATATTACCATTTATAACGTATGTTGGTCGGTAACAGCTCCAGGGAATGTATACTTTTCCTAAATAATGAAACACAAAACAGAAACTTTAAAAAAAAATTAACTTTTGAGCGGATTGTTTGATTTCCATCACACTTTCACTGATGTGTTCTTCTAATATTGCTGCATTCACTCAATCCACATTTTATTTGGGTGAAGTTGTCCTTTAAGTGCAAGGCGCCTTGCATACAGCTAATTATTCCATTGCGAATGGCAAATATTTTTTTTTCTCCTAAAGTAGACCTATCACGACCTTGCATGTCATTTGGGGTATAATAAACACTTACAACAATCACCACCCTCGTTCTTTCTGTGTTTGCGAGAGTGTGTATATAAACCACTCACTAACAACGAGATGATGCGATAGACATGAAAATAGCTTACGAAGTGTGTTCATTATTATTGCATTCATCACACATTTTCAGGGTAAACATTAGGAGACCGGGGAGAGGGCTCATGATAAAACAACGCTTTTAATATAATCTTAAGATGAATAGAGACATCTGTCTTCGCTTCCGTAGATTTTCCGGTACGAAAAAACCAACAACAACCCAGCATTCATCAACCATTCAAACAGCCATGACTAAACCTACTCTATTGAGTGGTTGCCCCAGCAGTAACTCTGCGCGTTTATGCAGCTTCGTTGCTTGCTCGGCGCTAAACAGTGTTGACACCTGCCAACGAAAAATGATAAAAGAGAAATCATACGTTCTGGGCTTAGCACTTATTACAGAGTGCTTCCACTCCGTATTCGGAGAGCCCGATATCCTTTGTGGTATATTACAGTGTTTATAGGTGTTATGATCATCTGCTTATTTCGTTTTCATTTGGAATTACGATTTGATATCACTGTGGCAGATGCTGGAGAAAATTCCTGCTTGAAAAGACTCTGCGTTGGAGACATACAATACCGAGTGAGTAATATACCGATGATAAATTTCATTGAGTTTCAGTGTTGTGATGGATGGCAATGATCTACCCAATTTCTGTAACCTTGCATATACAAATGTAGTATAATCATGCGGAGCCAAGCCTTTCACAAATTGATGACAATAGAAGGGGTTTCCGAGAGCTGAGAAAAAAAAATGGCTACACTGATAGCTCACAGCATTATAACAATGGATTTTAATCCAAGCTAAACCAGTTCTTTGAAATTATACTTGAAAGCTACGTTCGCTTTGCGGGTCGTCCTGAATGATATAATGATATACAATATGTAGTAGTATATACGGAGACATGATATACCACGTCAATCGATACATATTTGTTTTATTTTGTTTTTAACATGATACAGCTCTGCAGCAGAACAGCATGATTTACATTGCCTTGCAGGATTACAGAGTATAGACCAATAATTCATCACATATCGGAATACATCAATTCCATCGATATCAGCTGTCTGGGATTGGGCAATAGGCATAATTTTGTATAACGTACTGTAATTGTTTTTTTTTTATGCCAAGGTGATTAACAACCGTACAATTTCAGAGTTTATACAACTCAATTTAATACAGGTAGTTTATCACGTGTTCATAATGATATTGCAGAGCTGTCAGACATTAAAGGGATGGTACAGTTTCGGTTGAGATGGGGCTTCAGGTTTCTAACATTTTTTGATGATGATATTTTTCAAGATAATGAGAAACCTCTTGTGAAATGTGGAAGAGCATAATAGTTCTAGAGGAATTCGAAGTTTATTTGATGAAAATGGGTTTTAAAATGGTTGAGATATCCTAAACAAAACGATCCTGTATAATATAAGGTGGGACCCACCTTTTACCAAGATCGCTTTGTTTTCCTTTCATCAAATAAACTTTAAATTCCTCTTAGAATTACATACTCTTTTGCATTTCATACACTGGTTTCTAAGTGTCCCGCAAAAAGTTAAAAACTAAATTCTCACGTTAACAAATACTATATACCATCCCTTTAAAGGGATCGTATAGTTTTGGTTGAGACATAATTTCAGGTTTCTAACATCTTTTTTTTTTTTTTTTTTTGGTGAGATAATGAGAAACCTCTTATGAAATAGGAAAGAGCACGTAATTCCATGAGGAATTCAACGTTTATTTCATGAAAATTGGTTTTGAAATGGCTGAGATATCCAAAACAGAGCGATTCTAATAAGTTAAAAGCCCAATTCTCATCAGCAACAATACTGTACCATCCCTTTAAATAACATTATTGCTAATTCCTTCATCTTCTTCTTCTTCTTTTTTTTTTTTTAAACACAGCTCGGAAAAGAGTCGCTATCGCCCTGTTGTTGTTACCCGCAGAAGCTATGGAGGAAAGTCTTGATTCAGCGCTCTTCAAACGCACGAGCTTGCCACGACGCCATCCAACCAGTCCACAGCCGGGCGCCACAAGGACTCCGCCAACCAGTTCAAACCATGACGGCGATCCAGCGTCTCTTCGTCGCTCCAAGTCCGAAAAGGTCATTGGACGCCGTAACCCTGCGCTCTCCGTTGATGGCGCCAAAATTAGAGGCGGCAGACGGTCACTGATTACCAAAAGTTGTTCGTGCCCCCTTGAACATGCTTCACCAATTCATCGCCGCCATAGTTCCGGCACAGACAACAAGGTAAAACCTCGCTCAATCGTGAAGTTGCGCAGATTGACTCTCGAGGAAATGGATGCGCTTAAAGATCCGTCTAAGCGCGCAGAGACGCGGTCAAAGGTGGAGTCGACAGCTCGGGATGGGCAGCTAGATGGATTGTCGATGCGCGATTTGTGGGAAGAAATCAACAATTGTAGGTACATCAGGAAAAAGCAGGTGCCGCATTCTAACCAAACAGAGGCAAAAGATGACCCGTGATCATAACTATATGACAAGTTTAACCTGTACAGGAATCTGTCGAACTTTTCCAGATGTGCTCAAATCTGTGATATAAAACGATTAAAGAAAACGATGTTCTTTCTTTGAAGACGTGTGTACGGAAAATAAATCGTTGCTGGGTGATGTTCATGCTTGTACCTGCAAATATGTAGCACATTCTGATGAAAAAAAAAAGAAAAAAAAACTTGTATGGAAAATCATAAGCAAAGATACAATTATATAGATTATATTAGGAATTTTCATACACGTTGTGTGTGTGTATGTGCGTTTGGTATTATAAGTCTGTATAACTTTTGACAGTCTTGTGTCAATGAGTTTGACTGTATGATAATTGTAAATCAATATGAAGTGTCATTTCTCCTCTTGTTACGCATAGCAATTTTGATCCGCCGTCACAAATTATTACTCTTCAATATTCCCAACCAGCTGTTTTTAATATGTGAAGTAAGCATTGTAAATCTTCTCTCGTTAGAATGCATTTTCAGATACTTTGTATTCATGTATATATAGGAATATAGTTATGGTGAACGTTATCGCAAGGACAGCGGATATGTATATATATGTTTCATTTTCTGAAGTCAAAAGACGACAATTTGTACAGAGCGGGTAATATACTCTGCCCATGTATGTGACGAGTATAGAATATGTATATTAAAAAATGTTCATGCCAACTAATATATATCACAGATACATCAGGCATGTGAATGTATGAATGTACTATTATGGGGGTGGAATTAATTTGCCATTTTAAGTTTTATATCACAGCTAACCTTTGTAGATCACGTCCCTTTATAGAAAGGATGTCAGCTCCCTCTATATATTTGTGACAGGACATGTTGCTTTTCATTAAAAAAGCTGTGCCAACGCAGGAATATAAACAAAGATAATGGTGTTTCCAATGCTTACTTCTGTCATAGTTTCAAATTAGTTAGTTGATAAAATGAGCTTTAATGCAACGAATATTAACAACCTTCTTTTCTCATTGGCGATAGTGGAGTAGTGTGCACACGTATACTTAATACGTAAAAATAAATGACTGATACAAGGACACTATAGATATATATATATAAATGTATATATATATATATATGTATATATATATGTATATATATATATATATATATATATATATATATATATATATATATATATATATATATATGTATATATATATATTATACATAGTGTACTCCCGTTATAACGAACACGGTTACAAAGAAAAAAAAATAGGCTGCAACGTTATTCACTTTGTGCTATCTTATTGTTTTATTTGTTTGGTTGTAATGAAATTTCGATATAACGAAAGAAAACTGCCGGTCCCAAGGACTTTGTTATTCTGGGAGTCCACTCTACGTGTATATACAATGTATGTGAATCTGAAAATAACCCACGTGTTATGTGCTTACGTGATGATGGTATATATGCTTGATTGATCTCCACTGCTTCATCAGTAGACTTCTTGTAAACGGCCATCAAGCCATCGACCACTTGGCTCGAGTTTTGAACTAATTGTGCTTTGATGAATTACTAATATGGTTGCCATTGTAGTATCGCAACATCCGTTACAGCGGCTGCACCGGAACTATACATGAATGATTGTTCGGGCAGGCAAACATGCAGACGTACAGAAATTTCACTTATTTTCTGAATTATATTATACAATATTTAAGTACTGTGGAATTTATTAATAGCAGTTTGATCACCTTAGTGACAGATCACAATGCACTGTTACTTTTCTTGGCCCAAGCCTTTTGCGCTCAGTCTAATATCAACACAACGGGGACATTTACAAAATTTTACGAAGGTCTTTATTTTGATTCATTCATGACTGTATAGGATATCATTTTTGGGTAGTTGTTTGTTTAGTTTTTTTTCTTACCGCTGTTTTTCTTTTTTTTTTCTGGGAGGGGGGGGGGGGGGCAAGGTAAACTATCCTTCATTCCATGGACACTGCATTTCAGACAATGACTTGTACATTGTATCATGTATCCTTTATCAGAAATCTCTTCACGATTTATTTGTCGAGAAAAAAAAAACCTAATAAACAAACGAAACTTAATATCTGAGAGCTAAGACTGCATGAATGCAACTACATGCATAAATATAATCGTTCATTATAGGCTGGATTTCGATGACTGACGCCCTCAGTTCCATCCTAGCAAAATCAGACGACTGACAAAAATACATGTAGTCATTGTGATGTTCATCAGTCATCAACATGCATTGGAGAGCTGTCTCAGTGGCCAAGAATTACTTTTGGGACCTTCTGCTTGGAACCATCTGATTCCGAACCTTGTTTGATCAAGCTATACATAGAGATACGAATCATTTCTGGGACTAATACTTAATCATTATTAGGTGAAGGTTCAGCAGTAGATGACAGGTTCGAGTCCCACTGGTTCCTTTTTTCCGAGATGTTTGTTAATTTACAGATCAGCAGTTGCGATCTTAACAAATTTAATTTGTACAGGGAGACCAATTGAAGAAAATCACACCTGAGGAAAGTTTAATGTTTGTAATGTGTTATGTTTGTATCTTTTATTTCATGTGGAAACCACATAAATGAAACATAAAATATAAAATGATGTATGAATTTGCAGTTTTGGCTCATGGGACACGTATGGGTAAAACGTGACCATAACTTTACTAGAAATGATAAGATGTAAAAAGTTTATGAAAGATGTACATGCTGTTCTTTGCTTCTTTAAAAATTTTGGGTAGTTACTATACCTCTAAAGAAAATATACATGGTTCAATTCATATGCATATACATCACATCTGGCATTGATGACTGGCATAAATTGATGGGTTGAAAGCTCCTTGGCTAAAAGCATACATGTTCCATGATGAAAGTAAACTTGAAAGCAAGAACTGGGGAAATTATGCGTCTCTCGATTGCTACATAATACCATTACAGATTCAAGTTACATGTATGTATAATCATGAAAATGATATACATAACATTTGAGTTACATGTATATAGCTCAAAATGATTATACCAGGACATTGCATAACATTCAATGATTGACTGCAATGGATAAAGAACTTAAATGTAATACCTTGTGCAAGATAATAACAAATATTGCTTACTACTTTTGTGAATGAATAAATTTTTGCAGCATCTGTAACATTTTCAAAAGTGGTTTCTGATGAGGATGTTGCCCCCCCCTTTTTTTTTTGCAGTAAATTCCAAAGTATAGGACAGGATGACAAAATGCACTTCTCTGCTATGTGCCCATGTTTTACAAAATGTGACTGGCAGAATGTACATATACAGTAATAATGATCAACTTGTGCTTACTGTATATGCCAAATATTTCACGAGGTTTTTATTTTTGCGAATTTCGCGAGTCAGGTGCTATTCGCGAAATTAAAGACTCGCGAAAATATTGACTCTGATCCCGATGTGAATGTGACGTATACGTGTACTCTTCTGTGTTCAGAACAGGACTCCACGATCGCAAAATTGAGAATTCCCGATTCGCGAAAATTTAGACTCGCGAAATATATGGCGTATACAGTACCTGGAGATGCATATTAACAAGATCAGTCGTGTAGAATGAAGCAAGATTATCTATAGCTCTGAAGTATTTACTTTTTAACTAGTAAACAATGGACATTATGGTGAAAGTAGATCCTTTCAATGAGCATATACATCCCACCTGCTGTCTTCTGAATTCTCTGCACACTTCATCATTATTAACAATTTGATGCAGCACAATGGCATCAAATAGTACTAGTACAATAGTACTAGTACTGAGTAATATCTTTCACACCCACAGCTCAAGATGAATGTAAATATCTTTTGTCAGTTCATCCTTACTTGTTTATCATACACTTGGCACATTAAAATAATCATTTACGATACCTGGTCATGGTCAATTCTCTAGTTAACACTACCAAAGGCATACACTGTAGTGCTGCACATGACCATACTTCAATCTGAGCAGGTACTAGTCTGGCTGGCTTCCAGTATGGCTTGCCCAATATGGTTCATAACTCTATCAAGAACTGACTTGTCAGATATAGTAGACGTCAGCTGCGTGAGACGCTTGAGTTGCAGATCACATTCTAATCTCCTTGCATGCAGCGCATCTTCCGGCTGACTTTCAGTGGGAGTATGAGATTTGTCAATTTGTACGTCTTGTGTCAGTGGTTCTACTGATGCCTCTCCTGAATGTGCTGAATCCCCTGGATTACTCTGAGAGCTTTCCAGTGTGGTCAGCACCAAGTTTGGATCCTCTGCTTCACCCTTCGCTTCCGTTATCACTACGTATGTTGTCTCAGCTAATGATGTAGAGATTTCATTCACCAGCAGCTGGTGAGCATCCGCATCCAACGCATCACTGGTCTCCATCAAAGTATTATAAGCATCGATGTCACTTCCACTATTTACTGCCAGAGTGATCTGTTGCACACCTTCCTTGGCATTTGCACAAATGGAATCTATCCCAGAAGTTTGAAAATTGCTACTGACATCAGCTGACTGTGAGGGCACATGCTGGGCAATACACTCGAGGTCGAGGGAGAAGATGGGGTTACGGGTGTAGAGTGAGGAGAGCTGCTCCCAGGGGTTCTCCTTCACAAAGTGGTGAAAAACCGCCAGGAAGTGTCTGCAAGGAAGCCGATGCTGTAACCAGTCTGGACAGTTGCATGACGGATGGACAGCCTCGTTACCGAGATCAACAACAATGTGCTGGGAGGACGACTTGCCTCCGAGTACTGTGAACGATCCATTCTCCAGCTGGACAACGTTGTCGATCAGATGCTGCGATACAGGATATCGGGCACCGATATGATTGACCATATCCCGTGGTCTATCCATCAGGTATGGTGGGAGTGACTCGTTGTATTTGCCATAGATGCTTGATGCACGGATATTCCTTTCTACATACCTAAGGAAGGCAAAGTAAGGGATGGGGTTTGAAAAAAATACAAACAAACAAACAATAGTAATAACAGCTCACATCTGACAGATGAATACATATAAAAATGCCTTACAATCAACCATCATTCATCTTTCTTACTGCAAAGTAATAGCTACAGCCATGAGCCTTTGATAATTACCAGTACACTGTAGTATGGCGACTGTCACCGACATGGTATGGTATTAAATTACATTTCAGGATTTGCTGAAGACATACAGAACAAAACAGGATAAGAGGAGTACTACACACATGAACAAACGTTCTGATGTCATAAAATTATGACAACTTAACCCATATCCACCAGTCGCATAATGCAGTTTATAGGCTGTTGCTGCCGGAGGCTACTTCATGTACGTTCATTAAACTGCGCTGTCTCAAATTCAAGGTGATGTCACTGACACTTATGGAAAGAAAAGTATTGAAAATTATATATTAATTGGAATAGAAAGTAATGACCTTTCATATAAGATGTAAATCAGCATCATGTCATGAATTATGTGACGTCATAAGATTTTAGTATTTTCATATGATTTACATATTTATGAATAAGTATGCCATTTATTCAAAAGAAACCACTAATGAAAAATATCCATAGCCTTTACCAGAAAAACAACTATCAATTTTGAAATCTTCATAATGTAAGCTTTCTGATGGTATATAACTCATAGGGTACAATGCTTACAAATATGAAGAAATATCCAATAATAACACAAGGATCTGCATTCTATGGAACTCACAGACACTATGGATAGGACTACAGTAAAGTAGTCCAATATGCACGCGTACAGCAGTGTTCGATCTAACATAGATGTAGACCTATTCTGTTAGCAGCCTGCTGTAAATCTCAAAAGTGAATACAAATCCAAACTAGACTTGGAATTTGTCAACACTGACAAATTAGGCGATCCGATCTATTGGGAAATCAATGATTTGAGTCCTGGGGGGTGTTTCATCAACGTTTGTCGGCGCTGACAACTTGAATCACCATAGTAACAGTCAGTGACCAGAGCATCTCAGCCAATCAAAACCAAGGATTTTGCTGAAATTGGTCAGCGCCGACAAGACAAGCGTTGATGAAACACCCCCCACTGATCCCAATAGGCATGACCATACAGGTTTCATCTGTGTTGAGGGGACATTGGCCGTGTGATGTTTGGAGTCTCATTTAAAAAAGGGAGTCAGACCTGCCATCTTTGGTACCGAATTCCGTATACACTAACGAAGATACAGAATGAAGTATATTTGACCTTTGACCCCATTTTGCACAGACAAGATGGCATCGGAGCAAAAAGTGGTGATTTTGTGAAATGATTCTTGTAACATGGTCTTTGCATGTGTAAAATATGGGAAAGATAGGACATGTATTCACCAAGATACAGGATGAAACATATATGACCTTTGACCCTAATTTACATACCCAAGATGGTGTCCGATCAAGTAGTTTTTATTTTATGAAATAATGTATGTGACATGAACTAAACATGTGCAAAATATGGGGGTGATAGGGGCTGGTTTTCTTGAGTTATTGCAAAGAAAGTTGCAGAAAGAAAGAAATACCTCAATACATCGAAGATAAGCTTTAATTTCAACCAAGTTTTTCGACGTGATCCCGACGTCACATGAAAAAATGGAGGGTACATTTGCGATAGCCCAAAGTCTCAGCTACAACATATTAAAATCTTGGAGAAATTCACCAAAGCATAAGTGAGCTAGTGCTCGATAAAGATAGTCATGTCAATTTTCATTTCCGGAAAAAATGCACTCCCATAAAGATAACAGGCAAACTGGTCAAATTTGACAAGATTACTTTCAATCCATTTTAACGAGGTGATGCCGTCAACCAATCAAAATTTTGTTGTACATTAATGAAAGAACATTTAATAAGCTACAACATACTGAAATCTGGGTGAAAATCTGCGAAGGATAAGTGAGATACGCTCGAGTGAACTTGAAATTTGATGACATCATTTTGAAAATTTACTTTTTTTATTTCATTAAGAAATTTGATATCTTTTAATCATTTTTTCAGCATCGCCAACCCATGAAATGACATGTACTACTCATCAGCTTTTAGAATACGTAAAGAAAATGTGGGGTCATCGTCCATCCTGAAGAGTAAAATCGGATTTAAAATTGGCGGTTTTTTGGCATAATTGCACTGTATATCACCATTGACACGCGCGCGAAATTTCAACTTTGACGGGGCCGTATGACGTCATATTGAGTTGAATTGACTTGAAACTTGGTAGAAATATTCCCTGACATTTCAGACATCAAATGCAAGTGAAAAAACGGGAAATTTCTTTTGCATATGAGCTGTGTGTGCGTATATGCGCGCGCGCGTCCGTCCAATTTTTTTCAATTTTTCAAAAAATGCTCCAAATGGTCTGAAACATGTGCAAAAAAAAATTTGAGCTCGAATGGAGCATGTAAATATTTCAACGCGCACGTACGCGCTCGTTTTAAGGGTAAAGATGAATTTTGAGAATATGAGTAGAATGAGCTTGACTTGGAATATATGTGACATAAATTTCATTGAAAAATTCCATTCCATTAATGAGATATGAATGAAAATGTGTTTTCATATAGTGACGTCATAGTGACGTCACGGTCGACTGATCACTATGATTTTATTAGATCTGTCGTCTTTGGGACATGATACATATATGGTATAATTTTGAAATTGATAGGCTGAGGACTTTCTGAGCTAACCTCTTTGAGGAGAAATAAAGAAAGAAAAATAAAGAATCAGTACAGATACAGAAGGTGATCCGAGAGGATACTCGGATCACCTAATGAACAAATGAAAATACAAGTAACAGGAAGTGATGCAAAGATCTGTGGGATATCAGGTCAGAGTTCACAGGCTATATTAAACTATGTACATGACGTCATAGTCCAAGCCATTTCTGCCACGGATTATCCCGTAGATCGGCGTTAGCAGCGTTTGTGCGAACAAAGGGATATTCCGTAGATTGGCAGATATCGGTTAATAAGTTGATATTTTTTCCCTATATGGTAACTATCCTCAGCTGTACCCATTTACAGATATTCTAATGACACAAGGAGAAAGGTAAGGAGAGACAAATAAACATTAGGGAATATTGATGAAAGTTTGAGTGTAGGTTAGTGCAACTGCCTCTTGCACATTGCAATTCCATTTCTTTATAAATGTGATAAACGCAAACAGAGGGAAACTGACCAGAAATGAGTATAATTTATTAGTGGAAAAATGAGCAAAGAAAATGGGATTTCAATGCTGATGGAATCCCATTTTCTTTGTTCATTTTTCCACTAATCTTTATAAATGTCACAGAAAAAAAATATCATTTAGCGCACTCATGCATTTTGGGAATATACCTCTATCTACATTAGTAGCTTTTTAAAGAGTCTCAGTGAAAATTCTTATTTTGCATTCATGGGAGGTCCACTTATTTCAATGCTATGCTGGAATCTATTTTTATCTCCACCATCATTCATTTTGAATAAGAGTAGAGAAAATTTGTTGTAATTCAAAATTAACATGGGCACTCTAGACTCCATTGAATAAAAGGAATGAATAATGCATTTACATGAATATTGCAACACGCATGATCAGATGGAATTGAGAATTTCTTGACTGTTCTGCAACTGATGACATCTGACCTTTAGTTTTGTATGTATTATACAACACCTATTTGGAATGTAGCTATGTGATTGGTCGACTGCCCATCACGTGACACTTAGTGAAAAGTTCCATCGCACGCTCTGGCCGTCAGCCGTGCAATTTTGTTTGAGCAAAAATGGATAGCGCATGGCTGACATCACTCATTTCCACTGACTCCCGTGTTAAACTCAAGATTGACTCAAAGTTTTTGTTCCATTGCACGGCTCTGATATCACAATAAACAAACATTTGCTGCGCGCACTCAACAATTACAAGCACGCTTACAAGTGCGTGCTTTTGTCACTCATTTTTGAACTTGAACTTGAACTTTATTCTGTTTCATTTAAAAGACATATCATTTGTACAATGACAAACTGAGAACAGGAAAAGAGTACATGAACATGCATACATAACATACGATAACATATAATAACTATCTAAATGAAACATGGAAACTACAAACGACCGGAGTCTTGTCAGGGTAGTTCCCAACAGAAAGAATAATACGAAACAAAATTGCTTTACAAACAAGACATAGGACAGGTGAAAATATTCCAAAAAACAAAAAACAAAACAGACAAACATACTCAAAAAATGCATTTTCATTATAAAATTAAGTAATAGTGTTTAGTCATATCAACCCCTAGAAAGCAAAAACCACAAAATTATTTATAATCACAGCGTATTTCATAATGACAACTCTAACTTTCTAACAAATGTCTTTTCAAATTCTTCTTAAAGATATTTGTAAATGGAGAATTTGTAACTGTACCTGGTAAAGAATTTTGCAAACAACTTTGTTTTGCGTACACGTATGTACACGGTGACTGCCACTGTGCGGCTACCCATTCGTCTTTCACAGAAAATTGTTGCCATTTTTGTGCTAAATTCAAGAATCTGTGTGGACCACATCTGTTTACGTTAGAGGTGTGGTATAAAACAAATAGTCTTTATTCGTGCAATGGAACAAGATTTCGCACTTGGTGGAAGATGAGGCACACTATTCAACTCTGCTTTGCCTTGTTGAATAGAGCTCCTCTATCTTTCACCTCGTGTGAAATCTGGTACCATCGCACTCGTGACCATTCACTATTTGTATAATGATTAACCCTGGGAGGTGTGAAATGTCAAAAAGAGAACCTGACAAAAATTCTAGGTGACTAACCTCTGATAGAACGCGGGCACCACTGTAGAAACACATGTATGGACCAGGTCACCGAGCCTTTGAATGGACTGGTCTTTGAAGTGGTCAGTCCTCAGCAACTCGAGCAGTTTCTCAAAGCCATTCATCGGGGCGAGGAGGAAGGACAGCTTCTCGGGACGAAATGCTGTAACCCATTGCTGACAAGGCACAAGCAGAAACCAAATTAACAGTTCTCTCAGATCAGCATCCATACAAATTGAAGATGGGGGTATATGAATTCTGTTGTTGTTGTTGTTGTTTTAAAGGGGGAGAGCCAAGAAAGAAATGGAAGATTAAACGAGAACTTACCGTTTGAAGTTTAATATTAATTTTATGAGTAATTGGAGGGTGAGATTACGTCATATATGAGATCCCGCTAGTGCGCGCGCCACTCAATATTAGAAGCAAGAATGTGACCACTGATGTAGGAAGATAACGAGAGATTAAGTTACCATTTGAAATTGAGGGAGGGTGAGGTGGGACGTAATCTCACCCTCCAATTACTCATAAAATTAATATTAAACTTCAAACGGTAAGTTCTCGTTTAATCTTCCATTTTATATCGTAATTTCGTGAGAGATTACGTCATATATGAGATTTCGAAGCCAGTGGTTACATTCTCGAGGCAACCCCCCCGAAAAGGGGTAGGGAGCATACCTTAGATAGAGGTTCCATTGCCATTCTCATTCAGGCTGAATGCTGCATAGATATTGTGTCTCCAAGAGTTCACAAGTTCAGGCAGTTCAAGACATGTCTGCTCAAATCTTAGGGCTTCACAGTCTATTTTTTGATAATTGTTTCTACAAAATTTTTCTCAGCAGGACAGGGCTTGTTGTAGTACTTGCGAAAGGTTCTTTCGTTGGCCCAACCGGCTTGCGCAAGTATCTTAGATACTGGGAAATTTCCTTTATTGGCTGCGGAGGTAGACGCTGCCCGAGTAGAATGCGCCTTGTAGGTCCCTGTATCAATACCCGCAGCCTCCAAAACCTCCTTAATCCAGCGAGCGATTGTTTGAGAGGATACCCTGTGATACGGTTTCTTGTAGCTAACAAAAAGGTACCGCTCACTAGCTCTGATCCTGTGGGTCCTTCTGATGTATTCCTGCAAGTACCTGACCACACAAAGTCTCCTGTCTGGTGGGTATGCCTGGAGCTTGACACTGTGCGAGTAATTTCCAGGCTTGCTCTGTTTTAGGAGATCATGAAGGTGAAAGGTGGCTGCATTCTCTCTTAACACCATATCATCCAAGCTTAGGTAGTGTAATGATTGAATCCTTTGTGCTGAGATTAATGCAATAATCACACACAATTTAAGCGTCAATTTTTTCAGGTCCAATACGTGCGCTGGGGACCAAGAACGAAGAAAATTGAAAACAAGGTTAACGTCCCACGTTTCCATGTATCTAGGCTTGGGTGGGCGTAGCTGAAAAACTCCCTTCATAAACCTCTGGATAAAGGGATGATTTCCAACTGTAAACATAGTATCTCGAAGTATCACAAATGAAGATAGAGCACTCCGTGCTAAGTTTATGACACTGTAACCTGCCCCTTTTTCGAAGAAAATGTCACTCAGGAATTCCAGGACAGCTTGAACATCTGAATACAAGTAGTTGCTGCATTTCTTGTCACAAAATGCTTTCCATTTGTTTATGTACACTGCATACTGTTTTTTAGTCCCTTTTCTCCAAGAAGAGGCCATTACAGCAATTATCCGTGCATTCAATCCCGCATCTCTGAAGGGGTTGCACAGAACCTGCAAGCAAGAAGATCAATCTGAGTGTGAAGTGGGTGAGGAGTGTTAGAAACTGGCAATGTTAGTAAGGATTCACTCCTATGAATAACAAGTGGTTCCTCATTCATCATCCTGTTTAGGAGAGGAAACCATGGCTGGCTTGGCCATTTTGGGACTACTAGTATCCCAGCTGCATTATCAGATTTGATTTTTTGAATGCACTTAGCAACTAAGCAGAAAGGAGGAAATGCATAAAAGTACCACTTTCCCCAATCGAGAGTAAAGGCATCAACAGCCTTGGCATGTGGGTCGGGCAGCCATGTGACATAGTTCTCTACCTGCTTGTTAAGTCTGGAGGCAAATAGGTCTATTTCTGGTGTCCCAAAACGTGAGGTTATTTCTTGGAAAACTGTGCGGTCAAGCATCCATTCTGTGCGGTCATTGAATTTTCTAGACATGCGGTCTGCCTCCACATTCAGCTTTCCTGGCAAGTGTGCTGCTGTGACCCAAATTTTATGAGTTTCGCACCACTGCCAAATCTCTCGGGCTGCCCGATCACAGTCAAGGGATTTAATGCCTCCCATGTTATTAATGTACGCAACAGCAGTACTGTTATCTAGCCGTAACAAGACATGAATGTTTTGTGAATTAGAACAGAAGGACTTGAGTCCCATGCCAGCAGCCAGGGTCTCCAGATAATTAATCTTATTCTCCCTGGCTTTTTGCAGCTCGTCTTCATTCCATCTACCCCCTGTATGGGTGGTATGATCAGATGCCCCCCAGCCTTTGCCACTGGCATCCGTGCACAATTCGAGCATAGGTTTAGGGTGTCGTAAGGGTGAGAAAGCAGACTGCACATTGTCTATCCACCATTGCAGCTCTTCTTTTGCTTCCAAAGATAGGCTCATTTTTCTGTCAAAATGCCCCTTATTCATTTTGAGTGCTTTGATTTTGTCCCTTTCTAAAGCCCTGTAATAGAGCTGTCCATACTGGACTGCGGGAAATGATGCTACCATTTTCCCGATAATTCTAGCCACCTGCCTGACACTGGGGTTTGCTATTTGCATAAGTTCAGTGCACAAGGACTGTATTTCCTCTGATTTGTTATCAGGCAGTCGAATTGTCATGGTCTGAGTGTTGAGAATGAAACCAAGAAATTGTATTTCTTGAGTGGGGCATAGTACTGATTTATCTGGGTGCACCAAGAACCCAAGTTGTGCAAGGATGCTAGTGGTTTCCAAAACCGTTTGCAAAGTTTGATTCTCACTTTCTCCAATAATGAGGATATCGTCAAGGTATCCAATTACTACATGCCCTTGCTCTCTCAGTAATGTGAATGCAGGTTTCAGTAGTTTAGTGAACAACCTTGGCGCCGTGCTCAGGCCATTAGGCAGTACTTTGAATTGCCAAAGTTGATTTTTCCAGGAGAACTTTAAGAACTTCCTGTGTGCTGGGTGCACAGGTACTGTATAGTACGCGTCCCGAAGGTCGACTGAAGCTAAGAAACTATTTTCTGAAATGAGTTCAATAGCAGTATGGATATTTTCCATCTTAAAATGCTGGTACTGGAGATATTTGTTGAGATCAGACAGGTCTAGGATAACACGTGTACCCCCATCTTTTTTAGGCCGTGTAAAAATATTAGACACGTATTCTCCAGTTTCCCTCTGGCACTGTTCAATTACTCCCTTGTCATGGAGTTTAGAAATTTCAAGATCAATATCAGCCTCTTCGGCTTTATCACATCGAAAAATGTAAGGGGGTTTAGTTCTAGATGGTGCACCCATCTCTTTACTGAATTCAAGCCTGTAACCACTTACAGCATTTAGCACATGTGGGTCTGAAGTAATTTTGCGCCACTTTGGGAAGAATTGCTTCAGTCGACCTCCTACCACAGGTTCTACATTATCATGATGACATAGCTTTGCATGATCACTAGAAAAGGATGTTATATTTACCTCGTCAGTTGAACTGGAGGTTATCGTGCTCTCTTCATCCCTGAGCCTTGCTTGCTGCCGCAGTGCGGTTGGTGCTGGCTGGGATGTGTGAAGGTGTGGGGAGCTGGCGGCTTCCCCCTCCCCTTGGGGCGCTGGCCCAAAAAAGCATGGCTGGTAGCTCCAGTCCACGGTCCTTTTGCACCTGTAGGCCTAGTCACATCACTTGTGCTTGCACGAGATGTAGTCCAGCCCGCGTCGCGGTACTGTTGGGGCAAATTCGAGCTTCCTGATGTAATCTTGCTCCTGCCCTTGCCATATGCACTCCTGCCATAGTCATACGGGCTGAAACGCTGCTTTTTGTACTGTCTGCTATGCTCACTCCTGAGGACACCCTCAGTTGCTTTTTGTTCATCTCTAATGTCTTTCATTTGCTTTCCCAGGTCGTCACCGAAAAGGAATTTGGAGACCGGTGTAGAGGGCTTGCAGAGATGTTGGAATTGATAACCAATGTCTGGTTTCATGAATTCCTTACGTAAGGAATTTAGCTCAAAGTTCGCACTGCACAGAAGTGCTAGTGCATCTTGCTGCTGTTCAGTAATATTCTGTGCCGACACTGTATGTATGTAGGCATTGATGCCTCTCGTGAGATTCTTTTGGAGTCTCTGAAATTTGAGGTCTCGTGTCTTTGAAAAGGCAGGTAGCCCATTCCAGATTCTTTGGTTGACTTTCGGCACATCCACCAGCTCACAGTTGCTGGGAATGGGGTATTTAGTGATCGTATCATCTACCACTTTGGGCTCAAGCTGGTGGGTCAGAAGGTAGGCTGTAGACTTAGCAATTTATGGGTCAATGGGGGGACCAACTTCCTCAGCCACAGCAAATTTGGCTGCAATGTTTGGAACTTTTTCCACTACAGGAGGGGGAACTTCGCCTTCTTCAATATCAAATTTGTCATCCTGACAACGATCCCCTTGACCTGGTTGGATAATCACCGAGTTTTCATCCATATCTCGGCCCAAAAATGGTGCCGCATATTCATCATCATAATGGCAGTCAGTATCTGCCGAGTCTGAAGGGGAGTATTCAGAACGAGTCCTGATACTCTTTCCATTGCCACCGCCTTCACGGGCTGGTGTCTGCTTTGCCGACTGTGCCTCCACAAATTGAACAACCACAGCTAACTGGCCTTCAAGCTTGCCGAGTCTATCTTCCAAAGTTGAAACTTTAGAAGCCAGTTTGGCAGGTGGTTTCACTGTTTTGTTTGCACCGGTACTACCACTAGGGTTAGCACTGCTTGTAGTTGCAGTAGTACTATTACTAGTACCTACCTTGCCGGCTCTAGTAGGCGTTTTACCTTTAGCTGTCGCAGTTTTCTGCTTGCACTCTTGTGCGTGTTGGTCTCCGCGACCCCCGCCGGTGGCTGCCGGGGACGCAACTGCTGTCAGCAGCGGTGGTGCGGCTGCGCCGCCCACGTTTGGAACGTTGGTTGAAGACATAAATACCGTTGTTGTTCGGCTGAAGAATGATCGTTAAAACCATAAAAAACCTGGCAAAACCTCCCGTTGAGGTAACTTTAGCTATTATGTCAATCCAACTCGAACGAAACTTGAATTTTCAAGTGCAATTCCGGCGAATTTTCCGATGCACAGAAATTCGCGTGTAAGCAAGATGGCGGCGACTAACGAATTGAGTGGCGCGCGCACTAGCGGGATCTCATATATGACGTAATCTCTCACGAAATTACGATATAAAATTACAGATTGTAAACATGCATACACAAGTAGATATTGAATATATTTTCATAGGTATTCATCTCTCTCTCTGTCTGTGTGTTAATTACACTTTTTTTTTTCTTTTTTTGGACTGTCATCCATGGAGACAACATTAAAACAAGACAGAGATGATCCACAAGTGTTACTTGTAAGACAGACTTCCACTTGTGCATTGGTCTGTTCCAGAAGAAGAGTCAGCTAGGATTCATACCAGTGGTCTTCACATACTGAAGGAGACCTACAACTACTGCTATATATACTTAACATATGAGAAAGAAAGAGAGTTGAGCCGGAGGTAAAGACATGATCTTACCTCCTGCGGGGGTAGCACCCTCTGCTCAGGTGATAGGGACGTCCAACACGGTAACTCTTCCAAGGTGTTTACTGCATCTTGGTACTGTTCTGCCGTCATGGCCTTGGCTGCCTTGAAGATCAGTACCAGTATTTTCCCCATTGCAGCCCGCTCCATTCCTGGCTGGATCTGTGACAGCCGATTCCTCCACACCCTCTCTATGTGATATTCTGTCATAAACAGCTGAGAGTCTGTAAAGATAATAATATCTAATACCATGGACTGTCTCTCAGGAATTCTATCTAACAAAACACATTGATTACTATGCCACATCACAGTTATTGCTCCTTACTCAGTAAATGATATATAGGTGTGTGCGTTTGTAAGTGTATGTGTGCAGATTTGATTGCGTAAGTTATACGCAACACTTCAAAGAGTTGTCAGGCGGTGTACTTTCTTGTGCCACAATGTAAAAATATATGTTTAAGGATAAAGCTGTCGAGTATGAACCGGAGAGTATCAAGTACTTTTATCTTGTGTCTGCACTTGAATTCTTAAATATACATCACAAATAACAAGAGACCCGAAGGTCTAACGCTCACCTGAGCAGTAAACTTGCACTCCACTAGAGCCAATCAATTAAAAAAGAAAAAAGATAATAATTATTCTGGGATTTCTGCAGGCCCCTTGGGGAACAATTTGGGGTACTTGGAACCTGCCCAACAAGTGACAATACAATGTAGCTCACTATAGCCACTCACCTCAAGTGAGCTATAAAGTTTGACTGAACATGGTGATGGTTGATGAATTCAAGGACAGGTTTTTGCGTATACTATAGCCCATTGTCTAAAATGAACATGAACAAAATCATGCTTACCATTAGGTACCACATGCAGGGATATGCCCAAATAACAAAAAGAAACATATAACTGTGGTATGAATTAGCCAAATAAAAATCAACAATCAAGAGAGTACGCAAAATACACTACCACCAACTGAAAAGAAAAAGAGGGTATTGCAATCAACCTGTTGGGGATGGGTTGATTTTGCTACAACACACATTTCCCATAGACACTTGCTAGAGTATACTCAGGACTTGTCCTCAACGGGTTACTGTCTTCCAAAATAAGATGGAGCCCATGCTGCACACTCTCTGAATAAATAAATAAATAAACAAACAAACAAGCAAGCGCACAAACGAACGAACGAACAAACAAACAAACAAATAAATACAAATTGAGTGCTAACCTGGGAAGACTGTCTGAATGATTTCAGCTGTCTCTGGATAGACATCCATCACTATAAACTCAGGATTCCAGCTTGGGTTCCAGTCCCTGAAGACCATCAAATTCTCCTTCAGGTATTCTTCTTTGCTGGACCCGAGAAGAAACTGTCCCACTACCTGGAAGTCCACGTTCGTCCGGACATAGAGGAAGACCAGTTCTGGATGGAAGTTTGGTGATTTGTAAGCCACATCGATGACAACAAGGGAGCCATACAAGTTCAGCAGTCGCTCCTGGTTCTTTGTCTGGTGGCAGAAATGGATGATATTGTTGCCTTTGCTATGCTGTTCATCTCGTTGTTCATCCTGCTGTATTGAAATTGCAGCATCTCTATCCTTCAGAGATATCCTATCATTGGGGAATGTCTGATGCAACTCTGCCATTGTGTCCCATAAATCCTTTTCCTTTGGTTGACATTTCTTCATTAAAGCCTCCTGCAGCTTCTTCCTAACAGAATAGGAAATGTTTACAATGTCTCTTTCGGTGGGGTGATACCGCCTACGCATCGTTGAAGGTGGGGATTCATTGGCAAACAGCTCTGTGACAACAAAACTTCGGACAGCTTTCTGAATGTCTGAAACATTCAGCATTCCACTACGAACGAGGTCTGCTACCTTTTTCCTGACTACAGGGTCGACTGGTTCTCTCATTCCAGCAAACTACGAAAAGAAAAGAAGTTAAAGAGGCTTTTTCACTAAAAAGGATGACAAACTTGATGTGAAAGCAATATAACTATGAAACTTGATGAGATATAAATGGCAAGTCATTTTGACACAGAAAAAAAAAGAACATCAATGCTCTGAATTTTGTTAACTGAATAGCAACACAAATTTCTGATTTTTTTTTTCACAAGCTAACTAGCGCTTTTAAAATTATGAATAACTGAGTGTCATTTATGAAGTGCATGACACTGCATAATGGAAGAGGAAAGGCTTTTAATGCATATGGCTGCATACTTGCTACACTGTACTACAACAAGTGTGAGGCAATACTTCGACATTATTAAAATATGTCTTTTTTTTTAGCTTGCCAATGGTGAATGATATGATGATGAGCTCAAACAGGAACTTGTAAGTACTGCCATAATATATATCTTCATTATCTTTGACAACCAACAGTCAATGACGTGGCCATCTCCAGAGCTATGTTTCTCATTCTTTTTCAACCCCAGAACCACTTTGGCTCCTGCAAATGATTTTGAGGCCCCGTTAGATCAGATACTAATCTCTTTTCATGTTATTTTTGACAGACATTGCGGCCCACCAGTAGAGAAGTACTGGTCTAGAGTGTCAATTAGCACAAGCTATGCACATACTTCATATGAGTTGGGACAAATGTGCATTAATGGACATGAATGTGGACATTAGCATCAAACTTTAATAATCCAGTCAGAATCAAACAATGAACTGTTGCCACTTAATGAAGAAATTCTAACCTCGCCTTGCGCATGGTACTTGTGTGCATCGCATGAAGGAAACTTTGCAATGAATTCATGGACCACTTTGATTGGTTTGCCTTCTTTGACAATGTGGCCAATTTCCAGGACAATCTTTCGCTTGCTCCAATTTGAACATTCCAGCTGTTCCTTGAAATCAGGAAACGAAGCAACTTTCTTGACTTTGATGACGGCAGGACAGTCTAGTTTCTTGGTTGGTTGTGCCAGAAATTTCTGTCGAAATTTTCCATTAGTATTTTTCTGTGAAAACAAAACAAGGAGAAAACATACTTAGACTGAGGATATTCCAGATCCCAGTACATAATAAATATCATGAACAAACATAATACCATTGGTACATCACATATGTAAAAGCATAAATTTATGAAAATTGTACAGAAGTCACAGCCTTGCAAAAGAGTGTATATGTTGTATACTTCAAAGGAATAAGCTGGCTCTGATAAACAAGAACAAATGGAAATCACCTAAAGAACATAGTTTGATGAAAATGAAGAGATGTTTTATCATCATTAAATCACTATCATCATTGTATCTGTATTCACAAAGAACAAAAGTTATCAGATTGGCGATATGGAATTATCAAGCTGATTTCACTTTTTGTAAATGGTCATTAATACATGGTTTATTCATACATGTACACTGATTTTAATGCAAACCATAGCTTGGCATTTCCTCCCTTGCTATCTAATGGTCATCAACTTTGCAGTATGAAGTTTTTGCATGGATAAATTACTGATTTATACAGCTTTTGCATGGAACAATTCCTGATTTTTAGTGCATACATCAAAGCATTACTCATCAACAATCAGCCATCAAGATGTCACACAGTCTAATACATAGTGTAACAATGGCAATCAATTCACCTCTAACAACCCTAACTAACAACCTTTAATCAAAATTGGAAGTGAGTGTTTCACTCAGCAATTTCAGCCTATGATGCTGGAACAAGTAAGAAGGAGATCATACCATCTTCTCAGCAACACGCTCTTTGTATCGCTCTTTTTGGCCAACATTCTTATCTCGTCCCTGATGGCAGCCAAGCAGCAATACTCCCATAAGCACATATGGAATGCAGACCTTTTGGTCCAGATCATCCCTCCAGTGGAGTCTCTTACCTTTCCACTCTGGGGGAAAAACAAAAAACAAAATCTCAAATAATGAACGGTAAATACATGGAGGCAGACAATTATGATCAAACAAACCCACTGTATGATCACTACAGTCAGAAGTCATTTGTCACTGTTTCATAAAAATAAAGATCAACTAAACAACCATCCATATGAATGGGAAACTTCAACACACATAACTATCACTCAGCTCCTAATCAATGGACTAAAATAGTTGCCGTGACGGTAATTGATATGGCCCAACCAGACGCCATGTGCCATTGCGTTTTTACAGCGACTGGGACTGGGTGCTGGGCTGTAACCCCGTATACATAGACCCTGGGGGTGTTTCACAAAGCTGTTCTTAAAGTTACGAAGGACTTTAATAAGTAAAAGAACGACTGGTGATCAGTTCTTGTGCTGAATTATTGAGATTCTGATAAGTATAGCACATCATCATGATCATAAGAACTGATCCCCAGTCATTCTTGTCATTCTTAAGTCCTTAGTAACTTTAAGAACAGTTTTGTGAAACACCCCCCTGCCCTGGTTAGGTAATCGATTGCCCTGCTGGTTCACATTGACAAGCGAGAGCTGCACTACCGTACTACACTAGACTCTAATCACTGTTTACTGTGCATTCATTGGTAATGTTTACTTCTCTTTTTGCCGGAAAGTTTAACCTGATTTCAACTTGACATTGTATCATTACGTTATGTTTGCTGCTAAACATTGCAGCGATACAGTTACTGCATGCAGCAGTGTACAAACTGCGACCAGCCCGAACGTCGTCCTTTGCCATTTGGAACGCGAAGTACACAAGGCAGGCAGCCATGGATGGAGCGTCCCGCCAGGCCAGCCCGACCAGACGTAGGCGCAGTGCTGTACATGGATACTACTTACCCGATTGGGAAAACCCCTTTTCTTGCTTCAGAGTAATGAAATGGCTTGTGGTTTGCTTCTCATATTGACACAGATACTTCTTAAATTCTTCGTATGAAGGAAACGTCAGCATTTTTTGATCCATCGCTCTGGCATTTGACAGCTTGTCTTCCCCTTCAGGTGGCTTGACACAGATTTACACATTATTTCACTGCATGCATGAACCCCGGGTGCAGTAAACGCAGTAAATACAGCTCTATGAGTAAACGGTGCTGGACTTGCCGGGGTTAGGAGTAAACCTACCAAGAGATGGCGCAATGTGGGAAAATTTAGTGCGAGTTCACGTTGGTATTGGGTGGGTACACTTCAGTCAATCTGCGGAAGTGACCTTGCGGCTGCTAGCACCTACGGCGGCGTAGCAGAGACGATCCGCTGAGCTGAGCCCGTCACAGCACCGCCGCCACGCACCACCGTGGACCTCTCGGGCCGGCCGCCGGCTCTCGCTCTGCCTCTGCTGCAAGCCTGTTGATGGTGGGTTGACAAGAGCCTGTGAGTGCTTGCTCCTACGTCCTACTCCTACGTCCTACTCCTACAGATCCTACAATCACAGCTGCAATCACTACGTTCTACAGCTGAGTACAGCTGAGTACCTGGTATCATCGGTTCTGCTAACTATATACACAGCCCAGTCGCTGACAGCGTATTAACATTATTAACAGCGTCTGGTCGGGCTACGGTTCTCTAGTTCTTTGCGTGGTATTTACACGTACACTGTACGTATCTTACAGTGGTTATACTGACTTGTGTCAGACATTTGTATGGTCTAAATGGACGTCTGAAGTTAGAACCCTAAAGGACAGCCAAGTTCCTAACCCCGCGGTCGAGATCACCTTCATATACTGATGATGTGGATTGAGTGAATGCAGTACGGTATAACTATCGTAGAACACATGAGTGAAAGTTTATAGGGAAAATCGGACAATCTGTTCAAAATTAAGTTATGAAATTTAGGGTGTGACAGTTCTGGGCGAGGTGAGGATTTAACTTTAAACGTTTTGTGAGAAATTCAGAAACCACTCTATGAAGTGTCAAAGAGCATGCAATTCTAAGCCTAAGGGGTATCAAAAGTTTATTTGATGAAAATCGGTTTTGAAATGGCTGGGATATCCAAAAACAAGGTGAAATAAAAAAGATCCTAATAAAAGACGTGGCCTGTAGTCTTTTATTATCACTTTATTTGGATATCTCGGCCATTTTAAAACCAATTTTCATCAAATAAATGTTGAATCCTTCTTAAAATTACACTCTCATATTTCATAAGATGTTTCTCATTATCTCACTTAGCAATGTTCAAAACATGAATCCCCACCTCAACCAGTAGGCCTGCTGTAGACATGTGCAGTCAATTCTGGGTGAGAAGACTCTACTACACAGTGTATGATGTCACATGCATAGAACGACATAAGGAAAATATATGAAGAGAGTTTCACAAAATGTTACTTTTTGCAATAAGTCAAGCTGTGCACATTTCCACGAACGACTTGTCACTGACGTACATTCAGGGTCAGTCCCCCTGCCTTCCGGAAGAGGGAAGATGAACGAGTGTTCTTTAATTACGCGAGAAAATGATGTTGAATTTTCTTTATATTTTCTTTATATTGTTATTACACATGTAACATCACAGGCATTAGTAGTCTTGTCATACAGCAGTGACTGAGCAGAAACTTCAAAAATTCACAACTTTTCAACGGATTGTCTGATTTCCCTCAAACTCTCACTGATGTATTCTACTGATACTAAAGCACTGCATATTCGATCACTCAATTCACATGTCTCTAAAGGTGAACTTGTCCTTTATGCTTCATGTTCAGCCTGGTTGCAGTCACCAAGTCCCTAAATCCAGAGCCCTCCGTCATACAGTCCCCTATACCTTAGCTAGTTACCTTGTTGGGCAATCCTGGGTTATTACCGGTACCTGAATTATTAATTACCTGAATTACCTCTAGAGTATGATGACGCCCATGCAGTAAAAAGACTTGTAAGAGGGCCATTCAAAGGATTCAATCCTGAGCCTGAGGGGTTCCATGTGATGTATCCACAGGGTGATCAGTTTAAGCAATAGGTCTATCATTACCCATATAGCACTTTAGCATTAGTGCAAGAAGAGTGACTTGTATCCATATTCCTCCCTCTCTAGCTCTGTAAGCTCTTGTTGGCAGCTCATCTTCAATTCCAAATCAGCATACAGTTCACAATACATCCAGTAGCCATACTCCAATTTGTTGGGGTCCCAAACATTTCATTAGTATTGTAGAACCCTATTAATTAATATAAATTTGGCCGACATAATCACCTTTTTCTCTTCTCTTCTTCTGCTTCTGCTTCTTCTTTCAGTACGGTAGGTATAGTACAGGCCACCATAACCCCGGGGCACTCTTTCACACAGTTTTGTTGCAGTAATTCAATGACCACCATATTTTTGGTTGATTGAGCATACTCTAGGTACTGGTTTTAACTCCGTAGAATTCTTTTGAGCCAGAAAGGTTAAACTGTCGCTGTTGTGCATGTTTTCACCCAGAGACTGCAACTGCTGGACAATGGATAAAATGAAAGTGGTGAGCAGTAGACTGGCGAGGGGGGCCTTCCTGGCAGTGGGAGTCCCCTATGTAATTGTCATCGTGACCAATCTGGTACGTGGATGGCCATGCAGTCAGGAGGGGGAGGACAGATTTAAACGAGCTCTGCAACCCAACAGAGTTCTGAAGGTCACGTATGCCCTGGCCGAGCAACTGAGTCTAGCGAAGTGGCTCCCTCTATACATCAGGTGGACCTCTTTTTATAAAACTGCAAGCAATGTTGTGAAGGTAAGATGTAAGATGAAAATTCACTTTTCTAGCATAATAAAAGAGCACTTGACTAAGCACTTTCAGAAAGCATGGGGAATAATTGCTGTCCTTAACATAATGTCAGTACCCGCTATCAAGTTGGTGGAATGTGTAATTTTCATGAAAAATTAATTTTTTTGAAATTCCCTTTATATTATATTGTTGTCCACACATGACATCATAACTTCTAGTAGTCTCCTCCTCGAGCGGTTCCAACACCAAAACTTTAAAAATTTGTAACTTTTGCATTGATTGTCCGATTTTCCACCAACTTTCACTGATGTGTTCTACAAGTGTTGCTGCTTTCACTCAATTACATTTCCATTTGGGTTTTGATATTTCCTTTAATCCCGCGGAATTAAAAGCACACAAAACTCTTCTAACCTGCTGAGCGTGAAAAATTAGTCACGCAAAAATATCCACTTTTACAGTATTCTTAAGCTAACTTTTCAGAATGCAGTTGTCTACTTGCCACTACAGCTGTATCTGAAAAACTTAAAATGTTTCATGCATTTCCCATTTTTCTTCTCCATAGACTAGCATATTATTGTCTGTGACTCTGGTCTTACTGTCAGCAGTTATACAGCTCTTGTTACTTTCTAGTGAATAATCTTTATTGTTGTTGCTTTGGGCGTGAATTCCAAAACATCTACTTCTTTCCATGCAGGATATACCTTATGGGAGACACGGAAATGTACTAGACTTGTGGATGCCTGAGCTAATGAAAGACGGGAGGCATATAGATTGCACCTTCCCAAACCAGTCCAGTTGTGGATCAAATGGCAGACCCATTATCGTCTTTGTCTATGGAGGAGCTTGGGGCTCAGGTGACAAAAATATGTACAGCCTCCTGGCTCAGCAGATCATCGAGCACTTAGGAGCTGCTGTGATCATTCCAAACTACAGCACCTATCCTAAGGTAATGGCACATTTCTCGTGGAATTTCTACAAACTGCTGCATTTTTTGATCCAGGGAGCCAATTGCACATGTTAATCATAACAACTTAAGGGATACACAGTCATAAAACTGGTATTTGACCTTTGCACATTTCTGGTTCATACTCTAATGACATTTACAACCTTTTATAAAAGACAACAACAGCAGTAAAGGCAATACACTGTATAAAGTTGCCTGACAAGATTTTTAGTTCAGGTAGATCTTGAAAAACAGTAACGTTACTACACTGTACATTAATGGCTATTATGTCAAAAATTAAAGGTCATTGCCTTTGATCAACTTTTTTTTTTTTTTTTTTTTTTTTTGGGGGGGGGGGTCTTTATATTAGATACGATGCATGGACTCAAAATATGTTATAAACACGTCTATGTAAGATAATTGTCTCAAATGTGTCACATGCATTACTTTTGCATTGTTTTGATTCAGGGCACAGTCCCAGAAATGGTTGACGATCTCCATGATACCTTGGCATTCATCCAGTCGCAAGAATTCTGTCGGTTAGCTCCCAGTGCCAACCAGCAAGAGGTCATTCTCTTTGGCCATTCAGCCGGTGCCCACCTATGTGCTCTGTCTTCCATAGACTTGGCAGAGGGAAAAGCAGCTGCTCTCTCTGTGACACCATCAGGAGCATCAGTTACTGCAGAAAAGAAAGATCATGAGGGTCTCGCTGGTGAAAATTCCCAACACTGCTCACATGAAGGTGTGTCCACATTTATATTTTCTAGATAGGCCCTGCTTTTTGTCGCACCTGCGTAGCTGAAGTGAGACATAGGCATCACATTATTTTCCACAGCTTTGAGCTTAACTACCGAATTCACACCATGGTACATAACAAAAAAATGCTGGTCAAATTTGAATATTAATGAAGTCAGACAAGGTCAAAGGCCAAAAGGTCAATAAACTTTATCTGATAAGCACCATATTCACAGTATTGTGGTGTACTCTCAATAACTTTCCACAGCTTTGAGCTATGACCACAAAACTCACTCCACAGGCACATCACCAAATTAAAGATGCCGGTCAAGTTTGATGATTAATGAAGTCTGATATGGTCAAAAGGTCAGTGAACTTGCGTGGAAAAACACGACACTCACAATGTTGGGGTGAGCTCTCAATAGCTCTCCACAGCTTTGAGCTATGAACATTTTTATTCAGCCTTTTCAGATCTTTATGACATTCCCCTGCTTGGAAGCTGTGACAAGTTACCAAACCATACAAATTGCGATATGCAGGCAAGACATTGCTCAGGTGACATTTGCCTTGTGTTGTCATGAACTCCATGGAGACAACAGATAATGTTGTTTGATATAATAGATAGAAATGATTTTGAAAATAATTCCTTTGTGTAGACCAGGTTAATGGTCAATCCTTGATCTGTGGTAAAGATCAATGAATCAAAATGTAACTTAATGGCCATGTAATGAAGGTAAATATATATTGTTTTGAGTGAAGCAGTCAACTGTTTGGCAGTGGAAGTACTGTAATTTTTTTTTTTTAAACCATTGGAAGATGTATTCAAGATAAAATTCCAGACATTCTGCAACTAATCAGAGCTTAAAGGTCAGACCTTAATGAGATATGAAAAGAATCATATCATGATTGATTTTGGTACCATAGAAGTTTGTGTTATGAATGATGTGTAAATACTAGAAGAAGGAATGTTTTTTAGATGTAACTGAATAGTTGTACAGCAGATAGATTCATTATGACTGCTAGACTGGGAAAGAAATAAAAGGACACAGTAATGCCACGTCATTTACAGATTGACGTATGTCATCTCCCCATCTGATTTCCTTCACAGTGGCAGGAAATTCTGAATATGCTAGTGCGTTGCTGTCGTCTGTCCGCGGGGTTGTAGGATTAGGGGGTGTGTACCACATCATGGATCACTACCATCATGAATCTTGGAGGGGTGTGGAGGATCTCTCACCAATGTGGCAGGCCATGGGGGGCATGGACCAGTTTGATGTGTTCTCACCTGTCGAGAGATTGCGCAAGATGACACCTGACCAGCTCAAAAGGTAAAAGTAGGGACAGGCATAGGATTAGCCCTGGGCCCTGTTTTATGAAGAGTTATAATTGATTATATAGTTGATTTCAATCATAAGTCTATGGCAGCCTGTGTGTTAAAACACTGTGACAGCTAAAAGGCTGTGGTTATATTTTGCTACCACTTTCTGCATATTCTCTTTCTTCTTTAACCCTCTTTGTGCCACATTAATGCCGTGTACAATAGTTAAGTGTTTAAAATTTGTGTACATATGACTTATTGGCTTAGAAAGGGCTAAGAGAAAATCATCTGCTTTAATACAGAGACTCTCAGCTAAACAAAGTTTACCCTTGTGATCTCTTCATTCTACAGGCAGACACGATGTGTAAAAAGTGCATCATTAAACTGCTTGTCTTGCTTGCACCTTCTTGTTCAAATAGCTTGCCACCTTTTTACCTCATTCATGGGACCAAAGACTCAGTTGTGCCTCCTTCAGCAAGCGAGAAATTTGCCACAGTGCTGTCGGATCAAGAGGTGGACGTAACCTTGAAAATGATTGTGGAAGGAGGGCACGCAGAGCTCATCATAGATGCCATGGACAGCAGCCGCAAGTTCCATGATGCTGTGATAAATGCACTGACTGAAATGAGAAACAGCATCCTTAAACGTGACTGAGGCCTTGAGGCTGTTTCCATCCTTAAAAAAAAGTGTAATTTGAAATGTATTCCATTTTCTAAATCTGCTGTAAGCCGATTCCATTATATTGAAGAAACAAATCAGTTTTAGGTGTTAGGATTGGGGAAAACATACAGACTGTAATATGCTTTGATCAATTTTGATAAATGCAGGTCTGTAGTTTTTCTGTTAACATGGACAATTAATGTGCTGTGATACTACAGCTATCCAGGAAGAATACTTTATTTTGCCGATAATTGCAGGTTTTGCACTATGTGACTTTTATAGCAAAAAGTTTACTCATTGATTGAAGTTTACACTTATAACAGTTGGTAAAGAGAAGAGTATAACCTCTTTTTGATACTTGTGGGCTTGATCATTCTCTTCGTATTCCAAATTTCCAAGTCCAAATTTCATTGTATCATATCGTCCTGATTAGTCAAAACTCCATGTCAAAATTGGACCATCAAGAATAATAAATGAGTATTTAGGGATAGGTCATTGTCTTGCAAGAGGTTTCTCTTTATCTCAAAGAATTATCGTCAAAAAAATTGGAAACCTATATCACCATCTCAACCCAAACTGTACCATCCCTTTAATGGTGCACTGCCTATTCTTTTTTGGGTATGTATAGGTCCTATATTTTGTTTCCTGTCCTTTGACAGTGTTAAGATGCAATCATTGAGATTTTATAACTTCACTAAATGCGCAGTATCATTTCTGTGACTTCTATATAATGCCCTTTCATGATGCAAGTGTGTTGCACACAAAGGTCAAAATCCTTCTTGAGTACAGTATGATATCATACAGAAAGGCTTCAGCACAATATTGATGCAGGGTTTGTGTTCAGTGATTCTCTGCTAAGAGTTAATTTCTTGTGCCTTACTGTTACAAGAATTTATTTCATTTTCTTGTTTAGTTTTCTCTTCCAGGGTAGCCACATCAGTCATTAATACACTTTTATTCTCTTGGGCCCTACAACACGGTAACAATTAATTTAAGATACACAATTAAAGTAGTGAATCAAGGATATTCAGTTGTACATAGCAATCTTACAGATTATTTCAAAATTGTGTGTAAGTAATGCCAAATAAGTTATTGAATGCCAGTAATAATAATAACAACAATAATAATAATGCTAAAAATAATAATAATAATAATAATAATAATAATAATAATAATAATAATAATAATAATAATAATAATAATAATAATAATAATAATAATAATAATATTTATGATAATAATGATGATGATGAAAATAATAATGATAATGATAATAATAATAATAATAATAATAATAAGAAGAAGAATAAGAATAAGAATAAATAACACTTATATAGTGCTTGGGCATTAACTCGATCCGATGTCATGAAAAACTAGGGTGATCAGAGGTTTATGGCAATGTTGAGTGATGAGGATTGCCATTTTGTGTGTACACTGTATTCCTGATTTCTCCTTTAGTTCGCTCACTGACTGATTGCCTCCACCATACCGTGATTTATTGAAAATATTTCCGTCCATGTTCTTTCGGTAAATATTTTGTTTATGAATATTTTAATTTATGATCATTTCTGCGTACTGTTATGACGATAATTTAGTGTGAATTTGTGTTTAATTCTGTTGGGAATTTTTGCACGAATTACAGGTAAAATGTGAGTTTTGTAGGAGTTTTGTGTGAAAATCAACTTTTATTTCCTTTCCTGAGTTTTTATAGCTTGTATGATTATCAGGCAATTATTAGTTGCATTGCACATACCATATGAGTTTGTTTTACCAAGGTGTGTAATGGATTCTTGCATGTATTTGGATATGCTGGGAGTAACATTTTATTTACAAAATGTTGTTTGATTTGTTTCTGAATTACTACAATATCAATGAAGCTCCCGCTTGTCTCCATTACTCCTGTGGGTTTTTTTATGATCTGTTTCAAACCATGAGTTTGACAAAGCTTCAATACAAACTGACAATTTGTTTTTATAAAGTATGTCATAGTTCATCTGATGAGACATGAACAGTTCTTTTCAAGCAGATGACACTTTCAAGATTGAGTCTTCAATCAACATTTATTAACATACATGTGAGTAAGGAGGCAGAAATAGTCATTAAATGTAATAGTTGAAGAGTTGAGCAGTTTAACTTCAATCCATATTGCCCTTTCATATTAGTCCATCAAGTTAGTTGTCTAGTCTGCTCTTATAAACCAGAGGGTTTGAGATGTGTACTGCCACACCTCCTAATGCCATAACAATGCAAAGTTCTTATACTATTCATTTTGACCAGACAATTTTTGTATAGTGTGTGTGTGTAACATAAAAGGGAATACATAAACTTTACATTTGCATAATATTTGAATTAACCTGTTGAGGACGGACTGATTTTGCTACAACACGCATTTCCCATAGACGCCTGCCCGAGTATACTCAGGACTCGTCCTCAAACGGGTTAAGCTGTAAATGTCCCTTTTACTTTTTTTTTTTAATTTTGATATAAGTATGCCAAATCAGCAGAATTGTTTTTGCAAATGAAGTTGAACTTCCACTAGTGCATGTATTTATATCTTAAAGAGTATTTGCCTTTAATAGCTTGTTAAAAAAGAGTTTTACTTAGCAAGGATATGGATGATTGAAGCTGTAAAATGTCAGATCGGCACAAAATAAAGCAGTACTATGGCATAGCAAAAATTGAATACAATACTTTATCATTAAAAGCATGAATATTCTAATACATGTATGTTTACTGTGCACCGGTTTTGATTCTTTTCCAAGTCCATTTGATACCCTACTCTGTTGAATAGAACAACCAAGGAGGTTTAAGAGTTGGAGTTCCAACTGGCTGTAATTATCCAAACAGTTGTCAGATTTCTATTGATGTACAAAAGAATTTCACAGGTGCATTTGTGCCTTTGATGATTGATGTTCGACACCACCGTCTTCCTGAGCAGTCTGAAGATTCATTTTGAACGTTAACATAATGTTGGCCATATTGTGTTTATTTACTTATTAAATGAAATGAAATTTCACTTAGTGATAAAGCGTGTAAAACAAAAATCAATCCCGTCCAAAAATTTGTGCAAAAGTGTAAATCAGAGCTGTATCATGTAAAAAATGTTTAGAACTGTACCATCCTCGAAAGCCGGTTTTATCACTTTTCCACTTCAATTTCCACAAATATGGCATAATCTTCAAGTGTAATTCTTTATTGATAGATATATCAGATTAGTGCCCGGGTATGCCCAGTGGAGTAATTTTCATCTTTATTTCAGCATTTTTTGCACAATTTCTATTCGTGCATCCTCGTGTCTGCACCACCTAGGGCCTACGTTTTATAAGAAGGGATAGCGAAAAGTAATTACCATCACAAAGACATATCTTCATAAGAAAGTGGCTGATGATTATGCAATGAGACACGAGTCAATTGTCTTCCTACAATGTATCTGCGTGGTAGATCCTGTTTGGCACATGCTTCAAATATTTTTGAGCGGTGGCATCGAACATCTTGCAAAGGAAATAAGACAGTTGTGACTCCATTCTCTTGAACCTCCTTGGAACAACACACTGCAGTTACCTCTTCCATCATGCATTGCTGAGTAGTATGATGTGTGTGAGTTTCATGCATACATTATTTACATGCAATGTAGCATTTATCATTTTGGATATACACTCTGGCCCGAATTCACGAAGGTGGTACAAACAAAACCATGGTTTAAACCATGGACAAAAACCATGGAGCGCCAAGTGTCGCACGGAATATTTCGTTACGAAATTGGTCATTTCGTCGATAAAATGACAGGTTTCGTTAACGAAATTATCATTCCGTGGACGAAATGTTCATTTAGTTACAAAATGTTGTCATTTTGTTACAAAATAATAATTTCGTCGACGAAATGACTGATTTCGTGACGAAATATTCCATGCGACACTTGGCGCTCCATGGTTTTTGTCCATGGTTTAAACCATGGTTTCATTTGTACCACCTTCGTGAATTCGGGCCATTATGTTTATATAAATACGTATTAATGAGCCTACAGGTATGATCACCTGCATTGATACCCTTTTCTAACATCCTGATCTGAACAAGCATTGAACCATTTCCTCCTAGTCCTCTGTTGTAAACCATCATAATCGCTGTTGCTGATGTTGGTAGAGATGAAGCCCTGCATGAAAACACTCATGTTTGACTGCAGGCTGCAGAGCAATCGGTAACAGTTGACCATACAGTAAATGCCAGGAACACACACACACACACACACACTCACACACACACACTGGCTCATGGGTGGAAGTCCACAATGAACTTATTGAAGGGAACTGTACCAAAATGGCGATGGTCAAGCATTGTACATGTATTTTTTTTTTTTTTTTTTTTTTTTGTGGTTAAAGCAAGAGTACCGTTTTTGCCTGAGACAACACGATTTTCCAGTTGAGATTAAAAAAAAATCATGTCCACTTAGGCGAGTCGTTGGCTTGTAAATGCTAACTTTAATCGATGTCTAATATATTCCCTATCCAAGAACTACAGCTACAATGTCAATGTACTCATATTTGCTAGTGTGATAGATGTATTTGTAGAGTAGCAGCTTTAGCTAGCACATGTACAACAATAAAGAACAGACACATTTTGATATTTCATTTCACGATGCATAATTTATTATTTCAGAAGTACACTTCATTTACTACTAAAAATCACACTAGACATCATTTGTTTTACAAATAACAAACACATTACAACTGGCACTCTTGTGACAATACCACAAATACCTCCAACAACATGGGAAGTCAAAAAATAATCTTCACTTAAAAGCACAAGATCACAGATGTCTTTTACATTCAAGGCCTGTGAAATCATTAAGATTTAAATCTCTGTTCAAACACATGCTACAATATACATTGTATATATATATTTTTTTTTTTCTTTTCCCCACTGCACAGAATTGAAAGGTAATGTGCTTTACCCCATCTCAATCTACAAAGAGCGGGTGGGGGAGGGTACAGCTGCACCTTTTTCAAACTTGTGCTTTGGACAGGACAAGATTAGTTTTGGTCAGAGGTGCAGGGGTCTTGTAGTTGATTATCCTCAACTCACATGTAACTTGTCAGGCTATCAGTAATGAATGACATGTTTGCTGTATGTTGTCTGTTGGGTGAGGGAGAGAACGGCACCCGTTTCAAATTTACTTGTGCTTCGGATGGGACAAGATTAGTTTTGGTCAGACGTGTGGGTGCCTTGTAGTTGACTATCAGTGACTCACACATGAAGAACTTGTCATGCTATCAGTAATGAATTACATGTATGTTGAACCTTTAATGCCACAATCATTGAACTTTACACTGCATATTAAAGTACATCTATATCAATGTCATCCTGTTTGAACTATTAATGACTTTTCAAGGAAATTAACATTTACAGAGAGGAAGACCTAAACAAATGGAGTAAAACTCCGGATCAAAGCATTTGGACTAGCTGCAGTGTAATTTTCCTATTGACAGTACAAATAATTGCTACATTGCACAACACTTAGCAAAAAGTTAATTAGAAGAGGAACTCTCTGACCAATCCCAGAAATTCCCTGTGATTATGCTGGTCACATTCACATTTATTATTATGTTCAGGATGTAAACTTTTAGGGCTTGCCATTGTACACCTGAAAATCATAATCATAAGACATAAAAGGAGGTAACACTCGTGGCCCAATACCAAAGATAATTTGAGTGAAACTGACCATCAGAGTGATTACCATATTATAATGATGTAGTCACATAATATGGAATCCTAAGATTTCTCAAAGTAGTTGAAGTGGACATGTATCCATTTCACTGGGAACTAGGCTGCCATATTGCTTGATTTGAATCTTGGTTGGTAAAATGTCACAAAGCTTTCTCAAACAACTTGTTGAGTGTGATTGCCAGGACTACAATGTTAAATTCTCATATAATTGCATTCCTCTGGCAGACCGAGAGATTATTCCAACAAGCCATACTAATGTAAAATCACATTCTGTTGTATGATTTCATTGGTGTCGGACATACTTGGGATACAAACAGTCAAGATTTTTAATAACGAGAATGACATTGGGCACATGAGTGAGATTTTACGAACATAAAAAACAAACAAACAAACATACAAACAAACTTTAAAACAGCTTCATCAGGGCCAGTAGTCGCATCTGTATGAAAATATCTAGAGTAGTCTTATTGCAGCATTAGGCAATTAAAGCCCTTTGACTTACTTTGTGTCCAACATGCAATTCATGGCCTAATGTAACAGTCAGCTAACCTACACATCTTTGTTATTCATATGGCAGGTGCCTCAACGTGCAAGAAGCTTGGTAGATAGATTGAAACATTTTTGGACATCATATCCAAAATGTTGACATCATACAAAATATGTGTAATATCAAGTGAATATCAAGGAAATTTGGACAAGATGGCTGCATGGAATGGTGTCATTTCAACATTTTACTTGTTGTCAAGATTTATATAGTACAGGCTGTACTTTGTTATACGAAAGCACATTATCAACTACACATGTACAAGAAATTCAATGTAGAAGATTCTGAAGAAATACAGCATACCTTGTTATACCAAAGCATAATATCAACTACAAGAAATTCAATGTAGAAGTTGCTGAAGAAATACAGCATATCATGCAGTACTTGTATATTCATGCATTGCACAACTCTCAGTCTAGTGCCAGAATTCAGGGGACAACACAAAGGCAAGTAGACTTGTTTTAAACTTATTCAAATCTTGTATAAAACATTTGCTTTCCAACATGAAATCACACACTGCATACATATTTATCATCAGCAATGTATATTGCTGGTGGGCTGTGATCAGCAACCTTGGTTGTTTAATTACTGTTAAGTCGCAATAAGAATTTTGAGGAATTAATGGCAGTGGGTTGATTCTCTTACTAATATCTCATATTGTTTTGTTGGCAGACAATTAACATATGTTTTATTCAACATATAGAGGCAGATAAATGTTTACAAACAAAGACGGGAGGTCCGTGACATTGTATGTGAAAAGATGGTTTCTACATTCTATATCATAATCACTTATATTTGGGGAATTAACTGAGCAAAGGTCTTTGAATAATTTCATAGTGTTGTCTTCTGCACTTTGTATTCAACTTTCATCATGACTACTGTATGTAGGTATATATACCTATCAGGGAGGTGAGACAAAAAGGAGTGGGCACTCTGCCCTCAGGGTTTTCCCTATCACTCAACACAGGATTACAAGGGATCAGTGCCCCAACGAACAAGTAAACGACCTCTTACGTAACGAGGTCAGTCTGATCGTTATCACTGCTCTTTGATGTTCGATCCTCGGGGCCGCGGTGATTTGGCCCTCTATCGTTAGGACTATGGACAGGCCAGTTGACTTGTGTGTGTTCACAAGGACTTGTATGAGGGTTTTACATTCTTTATGCAGGCTCACACAGCATATATTCTTGGGACCTGCTAGTCTAAGAATTCAGCTCTCGATAGATACAAAAATTTTGAAAATCGGCCAAGAAGAAGTTGAGTTTTGACAATGTAACTGTTTAACAATAGCCATTGTTTTGTTCTTGTCTTAATCAAATTACGACGCAATGTCAAGTGTAAATCCTGACTAGCGCTGACGAAATTCACCTGTAGATCAGCAGATGTTGGGGTTTTTCTTTAGTCTGATGTATCACTTCATTGTTCGCTCGTGTTGGTTCTCTTGTCATATTTTTTGGGAGACTTGCGTACATCCGCCAAGACATGTTTTTTCTGGTCCCACTAACATATTTTTGTGAGCAATTTTAGTTCTCCAGGGGGTGAAAACACTATTTGAATGTTTGTTTGTTGTATGCTGGGGATATATTGAGGCAGGAGGGCTCGAATCTACAACAGAATGTTCATGATGGAGACTACTATAGAACCTAGTCTTGGTGAAATAACTTGCCTCCTTGCCTGGTGTATGGTGAAAACATGTGAGAGTTCAGTGAGAGCTGAACTATCTCACATGTCATGTATCACTGTATGCCTGATAAGATATTCACCATGGCGCTTTTTTTGTCTGTCTCTCTGTTTTTGTTTTATTCTTATTTGAAAGCTGAATGGGTATCTTTATGATGGTTGTTGCTGTTGTGGTTGGTATTTTCTGTGCTAGCTTGGTATTAAGATTATTATCATCATCAGACATCATTATAGGGCCTGTGTTCCACTACTCAGCTGTTCATGTTTCCTTCATATTCTTACAATCAGTATATTATTATTGGTGCTGCTAATCATAATTTGTTTCCATTTCATGTAAAAGTTATTTCACCATATAACATGCAAAGTACATTGTTCCCAAGAAATCTTATAGTACATGGACATGTAAATGCATATAAGTTATAATACTTTAAATACTAGCTGCAAAATTCAAAATGTGACCATGCAACCAGTTCACTGCACATCACAATGCACCAGTGTTGTTTGCAGGCACAGCAATGGGTAATGCACCAGTATACACCACCCACCAGTACCACGTGGAGTAATCTAGGTTCTGGCCAGGGAGGGGTGAGACCCACCAGCCTGTTGACAAGGATTGCGCATGTGCACTGTGCGGCCAAGCGGCAGTAATCTAGTTAGTGGAGTGGTCTCTTGGGGAGTGCGGCTCCGAGGATGGTTCATAAGACACTAATCCAGTGCCCACTCCTTTTCCTCTCACCTCCCTGATACCTATATATATAAACACATACAAATATATATATACCTATATATGTGGATGTATAATATATACACACACACATATGCACATACATTTTCACTACAAAGAAACATTTTGGAGTTAAGACACATGATTTGCACAAATTTCAAGCAAAGGTAGTAATGTTATTGTTTTAACTGTCTTTTTCTTTACCTTTCTTTCTACCAACATATATATTTGTCAACCACATTCAAAATGTGAAAATGATGTCTATGGTAAATCATCAGTGGGATGCGTGTTGTTGAGTAATGACCAATGCATACAGGAAATGGGGAATGCTATGGTGTTTCAGCCTGGTAATCTGGACTAGGGCTGTGGCCTCGAAACCTTACGACACTGTCATCCTTGGGCTGGTCTGGTTCAAACTCGTCTGTATCCGAGTCACACATTGTGTAGAGTTGATAGAGGTAGTGGAAGAGCTTGGGCTTGGCAGTGCCAGCACTGCGTCTCAACACATCTTTCCTATAGCGTTGGAAAACCCCCCACAAGTCGCCTATTGGGGACAGAACCAGAATAAACCAACATTTATCACATAAAAGAATATCATTTAATTCTAACAATGAACACTGCTGGAGGTAATAAAATCATCTATTAGGTCAGTGAACTAATGACAATACAATTGAGTATATATATGTAAATATGGACTCTGTGTAAAAGTACAATCATGTGACTTCAAAGCTGCATATCATTAAACTTCTAGGTGCAGTGGACTTCCGTGATAACAAAGTCCTCAGGACCAACAGTCTCTTTTGTTATATTGAAATTTCTTTATAACCGAACATATAAACAATAAAAAAAAACCTAGAGCCGATAATTCTGCCACCAGGACTTTTCTTTCATTGTAATTGCAATTTTGTTCTAACCATGTTCATTATAACAGGAAAACATTGTATCATCTAGTACTAACACCCCCCCCCCCCCCCCCCCCCCCCCCCCCCCCCCCCCCCCCCGGCCATCTGAACCACTTGAGCAATTTGCATCCTCTACCCTTAAGAATAATTCCTACCACGTTTGGACGTTTGGTTAAAATAGGACCATGAGTTTTAAAAGAAAGAGACCAAACTGCAAAGAGTTTATGAATGATGCATAACGCAAGGAAGACATTTTTACACAAGGGATGACAGATGGCAAACAATCACAATGACTCATACAAGTGGTACCATGCATACATGGTACCACTTTGTAGAATTTTCTTCCCTTCATTAATACAGTTGCTGCAACTGAATATCTCTGGGATTACTTTCATTGCCTTCAAAGTATTTCAGCACCACTCATTTGTCATTCAATATGATAACTTCTCCTTTTTTATAAGATCACTGTGTGAAATGATACTATAGAGAAAACAACCCTGTTTGTGGCAGGCCTTGTACAGGGTGCCTATTTGTGGCAGGGGCTATTTCATTCATTGATGAAAAGACCCAATCAGGTGTCACTTCCCATAACATTTGCGAGTAACTCCTGCTTGTGTTCTGAAGTGGGACTGAGCACACATGATGTTCGTTAGCTGTTTTATTGATGAATGAAAGCGGTTCATGAAAGGTTCATTTAAAAGTACATTATCTATCTATTGTTGTGTGAAAATAATTTGCTTCAGAATGGTCTCATATTCAAGTAATGTGCAGTTTAATGTTTCCAGATTAGCATGCCTGTACAGTGACAGGGCCTTAAATGGCACATTACTTGAATATGAGACCGTTCTGAAGCAAATAATTTTCACACAACAATAGATATATAATGTACTCTTAGATGTATCCCACAAGGACTGGAACAATCATCCTCCAGCATTCCCACTGATTCCCACTGATCAGTTACTAGCCATCCCCTTTAAATACATACCCACAGTCACAGCTTGTGAGCACAGGAACTCATGCATGGCTGCCATGTCGTCACATAACTCCTTGTCACCAAACGAGAAGTATGCCACGTCTCTCCCTGCCATGGCTGCAGCCATCAGCTGTAGCAAGCCTTTAATATAATTACACAGGCAAAGGAATGGAAATTACATTCAAACACAGTGCATGGAAACGACAACAACAAAAATTCATCTTTTACAGGTCAAATATCATTGTATGCTGTATCAGTGTTTGTGTTATATGTGGGATCGTAACATCCTTAAGAGAAACTAGAAAAGCACTCAGAGATGGCAGATTTCCACTAAGCAGCTCATTTCCACTCATATATGAATGCTGAAAATCACCTGATCTCTCAGTGATAAAGAAGCCTTGTGTTCACCCTATCAGTTTCCTGCTGCACAGTGCCTCAAGCAGAGCATGTGCTTTAGTGTGTGAATGCAACCTTCAAATACATGCAGCTTGAACTCCTAAGTTCTCTGACCCTAATTGCCAAAAGATAATTAAAAAAAAACCTTCAAAAATCCATGGATCACTGCCAAAATATAATAATCTGTTCCTTGTGTCATCATCAGATTTTCCTGTAAGTTTCACACAAATCTATTCCCAACTTTTTGAGTTATTTTGTAAACAGACAAGCAAACAAACAGACAGTGACAAAAACATAAACCTCCTTGGCGGCAGTAATAAAAGTAAGTCCTGCTAAGTTTGATTTGCATTTTGCTCTTTTTACTGCTGACAGAATTTATGATAATGAAAGCCTTGAATCAAAGATGACACGCGATATATTTCTTCTTTATATTTTTCAAACATAACACTGGATGTTCAAATTACCTGGTATTTATTCTCCTCATATAATAGCAAAACAAAGACAAACATTTGCCATGCCATTTTCTGTGCAGGGGCTTCACAGTCAGCATAGATAAAACACTGAAAGAAATCAGCCCAATAATTCTCTCTTTAATATCTTTGATATTCTTTGGTGCCCCAATATTTCTTGATACATCTTTTGACCCTATTTTAACTGGGGGGGTCAAATTGACCCCCCCTCGACGTTTCGCGCCACGATTTCGCAACGCGCAAAGATTTTGCCGCGTCGTTTCACGACTTTTTTCATTGAAGTCTCCCGCATATTTACAGACCAAATTTGCGACGTCCGGGTACACCGTTTTGAAGTTACATAATGTTTTGCATATGCATGTCAACCAAAAAACAGCTCAAATTCATGATAACGTGTGCAAATCCAATGCAAATTGTGTTTTTTGGTTAAATTGATATAAATTAGATTATTTCAACTTTTAACCATTGAAATTAATCAATTCTAGTGTAGATAAGCCTGAAAAAGTGCCTGCAACAAATTTTGGCAAAAAAAAAAAAAGAAAACAAAAGGTCGAAAAAACAATAAAATACATAAGATATTAACAAAACAATAAAAAACAAAAGAAATTGATTTCGATTGTGCTATTTTTTTTACACGAAAATTGTTTGATGTGTCTTGAGGAATTCTGACACAAAAATTTAGCAATCCTCCAGTCTTTTTAATGGAGTTATAGGTGAAAATATGATTTCATGCACAAATTTGCATAATTAATTTATTAAAAATAGAAAGGCAATATTTTTCTATTGTATGACTATGTAATCTTGTAGTTGACATCCAGCTCTATCTTCAGGCAAAATTTCGCGGCGATCGCGCGATCGGCGGCCGAGATCTGAAGGGGGGGTCAAATTGACCCCCCCTCAGTAAAAACTTGGTCTCAAATAGCCCAGTTAGAATAGGGTTAACAGTCAAACAATCATTACTTTGCCCAGCACATCATGTTAGCATTGCCATTCCATGCTCCTTATCCTGGGGATGAAAAGGGAAGACAAACATAATTGTGTTGTCAGAATCATTTCAATCTAACACTTCTTTATTGAAAACTAACTACAGTATGTGGCTAAGGAGAGCAAACACTGACATTAACAAGAGAAAGATAACTTACCTTTGGTCCTCTTGTCTCCACCAAATGCTCCACAACCCCAGTTGCCCGTGGCAACAGCAGGAAGATGCTCTGGTGCTGCATTGTCACCACAGAAACCACAGTATGCCTGCAAGATGTCAAACATATCACCATTCAAAGTGAATACATCTTCATATGATTAAATAAAACTCACAAAATTAATGTGGAAAACTATGTTAGAATTGAAATTATGTGATACAGGGTAATGAATTTACAATACCTTCAATATCACAAAAAAATGGTGGTAAATCCCTTTATAGGGAAGTACAGTATTGTGTTTGTTAGAATTGTTTTTAAAGTGAGAGAAACTGCAGGTTTCTCAAGCCTGTATAAATTATTCATTAATTTTCTTTCTCACATGACTAAAGTACAACTAAGAACACAAATCTACAGGGACAGAAGGAAGTGTGATTTAGTTTTGGTATTCTCTTCTCTCCGTACTTGATGAAGTTCTACAAGATGCACTGAGATTACCAGGTACAAAACTTGTATCATATAAAACAGCACCAATGATGTGAATATCTGTCAGCATTTATTTCACTCTAAATAGTTGAAAAAGAAGCATGCTCTTTTCATCCAAACTAAAAGGCACTGTATAAATACAGAAGATTCATGCATCTACCTTATTCAATTCCCTTCGTAATAAGTCAGGTCTGAACTGGTCCTCATAGCGACGAATGACAAGGGCATCAACAGCCACTATCTCTGTCTCTCTCCTTCCCCAGCTGTCACTGTTCATATTCAATCATAAACCAGAAAGAATGAGAAAAATCCACTTCATAAAGAAAACAATTTTGGATGACACTTGAGTAATGCATGAAACAGAAAAATGCAGTTTGGGATTAATGGGATGCAGGAATTAATTTCCTCTGTTTTTATGAATCTTTACCATAATCATGATGATAATATACCACTTGACAAAAAAGTGTGAAAATAACTGGAATTCAGAGCATAAAGCACATACACAGAGAATAACTCGGTGACAATAGAGCTGCATGACCATGGCGACAATTTGACAGCACCTACTGGACTTCATAAGTAGCTTATACTAAAATGATCACAATTTACAGTCTCGTATCAAGTTTGCACAAAGTTTAACTGCATTCAAGCTACCTTTATTTTCTTTGGAATTCTTTCTTCTCCAAATGTGCACAGCCCTGCTCTTGTATTGCCATTTTCACGAAAAATTCAAACAATTTTTGGTATTCTCATATTCATACATGCACAGAGCACCGATGTAAAGCTGCAGCTTTCTTACATCTCGGGATGAAAATGTTCCTTGAAATAGTTGGCTATCAATTTCATCAATTTCATCAACACGGACCATAATAATCCAAGGAGCAAATAGCGAACAGTTTCCAAAAATATGAATTTGTCCGAAAATGTGAATATGTATACGTCATACAACTTAGTCACACTGAGGTGACCAGAGGCTTCCCTATTTGATGACTTACTGCCATTAACGTAATGATAGCTTAAAAGTCTTTTTTTTTTTTTTATATATATATATTTGCTTGAGCTTGGACAAAATGAATGTTTTGATTCCATTGATCTTTCAGTCTGACGATGTGATAACAAATATACTAAATGAGAAGGCAGTGAGCAAAGGCAAGAGTTGGATATATAACGCAGATACCAAGATTATTTGAAACTGAAATTCATTTCACTTACTGAGTGAAAAGGAAAAGAAAAGAAAACTCACATGGGGGCAGAGTCTTGAAAGTTTCCCCTCCACTTGAAAGAGTTGCCATAGCCTGAGTAGTTGTTGAATTGTTCTACACCTACACGGAGAGAATGAGATAAACAAATGTACATAAGATACAAATGAAAATTTGTCATAAGGCTTGTCAGATGTTTGATCCCTTTGCTGTTTTGAGTGCCGATTGGTGCATGAAACCCCTTGGCACTGTACCCACTGTCCAAAGCCCCTGGCACAGAGAGGGTTAAAAACAGGATCAGAGTAAGTGAAAGTTTTTTTTATTCCTGAAAACTTTCTGAACTCAGCTTCTCACTGCTTGAATAGTCACATTGTCACCAAGCATGATAAGCAAATACTGTAAAACGAGGAATGTTCGCACGCATTTTAATTTTGCAAATTTCGTGAGCGCCAAGATTCGCGGAAATGAAATGCATGCGAAAGTTCTTGTCTACACTATATGAACTGAACGGCAGTGGAATTTGCGAAAATTTCATGCCATGAATATATCATGTTTTACAGTAATCAGCATTAATACCCTCATGTCATTGCCAAAGAAAAATTCACTTCATATTCATACTTGTTTTTGAAAATCTACATGCTCATGACTTGATGTTGATACTTACCCTTGACAACAACGCATTCGTTTTCATCCAACACTTCAGTGATGAGCCGCGTCACAATGAGCTCAGGACAAATCATGAATCGAATCTCTTCCTGCACGCAGCCAAAGCCAAGCGCTCCACCACCGATATACTTATTGGCAAAGTCCATCTGGGAACAAAACATCGGTAAAATGAATGTAAGTGAAAACATTTCTCAATCAACAATCGCCAACAACATAGTGTAAAACTAACAGCTACATATTTTAACCTTTCGAAAGCTTTGTAAATTGTGTTGCTTGTGGATAATCTTCAAGAATCTGCTTGATCGATTGACTCAACAAATGTTGGTGGTCATGTATTTTCATTCCATGTACAAAGATTTTCATATCATACATTATTCAAGACATCTCCAAATATCAATATTGCGTGATACAAAGCAACAAGGAATCCTGTAAAGGTTCCATTTTGAAAGGTTTCTGATACAAATAGGGCACGGAAGCAAAAGATGAACTTCAAGCAGATAGTAATTTGATGGATCACATAACCAAATGCCACTTTTAAAGCCATACCTGCAACATTCCATGGCCTTCTTTTTCAATGGTGCCTGCCGCAGCAATGTACAGCTGGGTGAGGGTTGCTTTGCCTCTCTCCCACCGAGGCAGATCGGACAAAGCTCTGCGACATATTGTGATGGTTCCCGTTGGCACTGGCAAACACGAACAATAACAAAAATGCAATCAACACAGCTACCTGTCTTAAAGGACGAGTTCACCTTCATAGACATGTGGGTTGAGTGAATGCAGCAATATTAGTAGAACACATCAGTGAGAGTTTGAGCAAAATCGGACAATCCGTTAAAAAGTTATGAATTTTTGAAGTTTCTGCTCAGCCACGGCTGGATGAAAAGACTACTATAGCTTGTGATGTCACATGAGTACAACGATACAAAGAAAGAATAAAGAAAATTCAACATATTTCCATTTTTCTCGCATAACAAAAGAACACTCAACTTCTCTCTTTCAGAAGGCAGGGGGAATAATATTACCCTTAACATACGTCAGTAGCAGGTCGAAGAAATGTGCACTTTATTCAAAAAGTAAAGTTTTGTGAAATTCTCTTTTTATTTTCCTTATATAGTTGTACGCATGTGACATCATACACTGTAGTAGTCTTCTCTTCCAGCAGTGACTGCGCAGATACTTGAAATATTCGTAACTTTTGAACGGATTGTCCAATTTTCCTCAAACTTCACTGATGTGTTCTACTAATATTGCTGCATTCTCTCGATCCTTATGTATATGAAGGTGGACTTGTCCTTTAACTTAACATTTAAGAGAAAAAGAACAAGGACCTGTCTTACACCACTGAAGCAAAAAGATGTACTTCATTTTCATTGCAAATATCCGTAACAAAAACAAGTGCACTACTGTCAGTCCATATCAGGACTTCCCTCAAACCTTCTATAATAACTTTATCCCTTCACAGCACTCATAATATTATGTTGCATACCTTGACACTGTCAGTATTGATACTGTCACCTTCCCCTGAAATCAGAACAAACATGCATAAACGGAAATCACAGACATGACCCTCTTTCCTTCTAGACAGCATCACATGTGATTGAAACCTATACAAAACCAAATTGATGGGACACAAAATGACCAGTGGCAGGAATTTCAGGTTGTTGCTGGTGAGCAACTTCTGAAAGAGACATAGTCATCAATTCCAGCCAGAAAAGAAAATGTATCATTTGTGTGCAAAATACCTTTTTCAGCAACTCTCCTGAAGTAGTTCAGAATGCACTTGAGCTTTTCGATCTTCCTGTGATTCTTGTAACCCTGGCCCATCTCAAAGAGCCTGTGGAAATATAATAGAAAAGGGAATGCAACAATTCAATGGACATTTTAAAAGAGCATACTTTTCTACACAATAAATACCGGTAAAGTCCCTTTTTACATGTTGCCTCAAAGGTTATACAAAACACTAAGTTTGCAAGTTGTCCATCAAGATTTTGTAATTGCAATATAGGAGAATATTGAGAGGATTTTCGAGGTGCCTGGCCAAGGTATGCTATATGAAGAGTAGATGTGCCAATTAAATTTTTGACAATTACTCTTTTTTCCACAATTACTTGTGTTAACAGTCACAGGTAAAGGTCACAGATCGAGGCAAAATTTCAGTGTCCTTTGGCCATTTTCAGCTATTACATTGTACTTCAATGTTAGTGCTATTTTTAGTAATAGAAAAGACGAGAAGGAAGCAGCAAAAGTATTATTTGTGTGAACGCAACAGTAGTGTCGGGTGAAATGTCACAAAAGGTCAAAGGTCATGGTACTTTGGTTAAACTCATTTCTTCTCAAGCCATAGCTTCTTCGAACTAGAAATATCACATAATATTTGATGAGGATAAAAATGGATAACAATTACTTGCCTGAACTGACAGAGGTGAGAGGTCAACAGAAAAGGTCAAATGTCATTGGGCACACATGTCTGATGATGTCTGCACTAATCTGCATTCCCTACTCCTACGGAAGCTTCCTGCCAATTTTTAGCAGAAACAGAACAGATGGACAAAAGCGAACCTGTTGAAATTGATGTCTGGAAAACGGGAGTACTCTGATTTCTTCTGCTGGGCATTGCGGCGAGGGAAGGTACAAAAGAAGGCGTTGGCCAGCAAACTGGCTACTTGCTGCTGAGACATAGTGATGCTGTGTGTTCTCTGTCTCCTAAGGAGTGGAACTGCCTATAGCGACACAGAAAGACAATTAAATCATGAGCATCATCATCATCATCATCATCCCTTATACTACACAGTGCCACAAAAAGAACTGCATGGTATCATGATTGGGAATTATCTACAGCAACACAACTGACCCCAACCCCTAACCTTCACCCAGAACAGCATGGGGATCACATCTACCTTTTAACTGTTTTGCATCCTCTACCCAAATGGACAAGAAAAAAAAATGATTGATAACAGCCATTAATCTTTTCTTTGTTTGCTGATGTAACATCCACACCCAGGTATTTATGCTACCAACTGGTCTAAAATGACACATGGGTAGACCCTAGTCACTAGAGAAAAATGCATGTAGAAATACAGCCCCTAAATAGTTCTTACCTGAGTACAGAGCTTGGGAAGCTGAAGTGCAAGTTGGACCATTGCGGGCAGAATCTTGTCAAAGAACAGTGTGGTCTCCTCCACATCTAGCACTTCTGTGAACAGAACATGAAGTGCTCGGAAATTCCACCGCTGACTGTACCTTGCATTGTAAGTCAAAATGGCCTCCTAAAATGATAATCAGTACAGGTAAGAAAGCATAATTATTCACTCGATTAAGTCCACAGGCATCTGTTGCTGACCAGTTATTAACTCGATGAAAAATGATAATAAACTTAGTTTTGTTCATGGTTTCTGAAAAATGTGCACAACTAACAACTTTTGCCATATTGTAACTTGCTAAATACACATCTTGTAAATGGGCAAACTAAAACAAGACAAAGAGAAGAGTATACAGCTAGTTACTCTGTGCAGTTTTGTAGTCTCTTAAATGAACTTGGTTCTTAAACATGGACAATGAAACAGTCAATTTACTCTCAGCCAAATCTACATGTGATGAATTCCCTGTCTAAGTGATAAAGCTGAAGTGCAAAAGTAGAGTGACGGCTTTAAATGCATTCTTTAATGGAGAAACAAAATAAAAAGATAATATATTGCCCCTCGTGGGTAAAATAAAAGTAAACACTTCATGGCGGAGGCATAAAAACCCCATATATTGCAGATATATATCGTCCCTGGGGCGACAAGATCTTCTATCTACAAAATGTCAAATGTTCAGGAGAGCAAAAAAAAAAACCAAAAACATGGCAGCCAAAGCACTGTATCCAATGGGAGAGATATTCCTTTGACATGCCATGGTGGCTTCATTTTGGGGGTAAGACATCTAGGATTTGGACAGGACATCACTGAACTGATTATCTAACCATTAATCCAAAAAAAGGCATTTTCACCAAAACTGCAGATACAAGGTCTTGTCACCCCAGCAACGATATGCATTTTGTATGTGACCAGCCACCCAACAAACTAAAAAAAAACACCAAAACAAAGTATAAGAGATGTATACTTGGAGAGAGGTCTCCAGCAACCTTGTGTGAAGTTGGAGGAAAAGCAGTGCTTGGTTTAGATCTTAGTAGTGCAGTGTATGTAGGATGAATGCAAATTCATTTTTGTGTACTCTGTGTAAAAAAAAAAAAAAAAAAAAACAGATTGAATGCAAATTCATAATGCGTACTTTGCAAAAAACAGATTGTATTTGACATATTTTATGTGCAATACCTCTAAATCCAGTGAGTTCTTGATTCCACTAAGCAAGGTGGCTTCTATCAGTTCCCATCTGCTCTGAACCTTTTTGAGGCCTTCCTGTGTGAAATGATAATGGAAAACACAAGATAACAAACTTAAGTTGAAACTCACTCCTTACAGCACCTAGTTAGGAATGCACTAGGTGCAGTTCCTTGTGAAATGTATCTTTGCCATTCTTAATGGAATACATTACATTTTAGTATTGGCATCTAATGAATAAGCTAAGTGCATCACACAAACTGAACATTTTACAGAACATAACAAAATACAAACATCAGAACTGAATATTAGGTAGTGTACACTGTCCAAAACATGTCTATTAAAATGATGGCATGTTCATGTTAGCAGTAAAATGGCAATATCCAGATCCAATAATCAGAAGCTATATAGAGTACTAAAATACTTTACATTTCCACATATAAATTCAAGAGATGATGGTCCAACAACTAAGGGCATGCGGTACACAGAGCAAGTAAAGAAAGTGGCATCAAGTCTGTATGTATGTGATAAGGTATGTAATAAAAACACATAACGTACATCCATTGAGACCCTGCTGTTGGAAAAGATTTCAAGCATGAGTACGGACTCTCAAATGTTAATTAACACTATTACTGTCATTGGGTATACCACTGAAAAAAAAAGAAGAAAACAAATACATACAGGGGTATCCATTTATCAAAACCAGTGTATGTATACCGGTAGTAGTCATACACTGCAACTGATTGACATATTGCCCAACATTGCCGTAAATAAATGCATTAATTTTATTAAGTTGAATAAAGTTGTCATACATGTTGTGCACTGCACAAAGCAATAATACAGGAGAACTTATCTTATCACGCACAAGTGTATGCCCATCACTAAAGACAGTGCACTACTAGTACACACACCACCACTAGCTAGTTTTGAGCACAAGGTACTGAAATCAGAGAGAGCAGCAGTGCTTGAACTAGAAATGTCGCTACAGCGACTGGTTATACCCCCACCAAACAACATTTCATAAGCTTTGGTCAAAACAACATTTCATAAGCTTTGGTCAAAAAACTGAGGAAGTAGTTAAATCCGCAAGATCTTTCCTTGATCTTCTGCCATTAATATGCCGTTACCATGGCAACGTACTTTCGGGTACTGTTGAAAAATGCGTCTTGCACATCTACAACCAAAGGCACACATCTGTACCAAGTTTCATGGAAATTGGGCAAAAACTGAGGAAGTAGTTTGCAACACAAAATTTTCCATCATTTTGGCTCATAATATGTGAGCTGTTACCATGGCAACATACTTTTTGTCACTGTCAAGAAATGTGTCATGCTGACCTATATCCTAAGACAAACATTCAATATGAATTCCATGAGAATTGGAAGAACACTGATGAAGCAGTTTTGCCATGAAGCATTTTGCCCTATATTTTACCAATAACATGCCGTTACCATGGCAACGCACTTTTTGCCACTGCGGAAATATGTGTCTTGCACATTAACATATTCAGATGAACATCTGTACCTAATTTCATAAAAATTGATCAAAAACTGTGGGAGGAGTTCGCGACGCAAGATTTGTACCCATTTTTGCCCATAATATGCCGTTACCATGGCAACGTACTTTTGGGTACTGTCAAAAAATACGTCTTGCACATCTACAACCCAAGGCACACATCTGTGCCAAGTTTTATGGGAATCGGTTGAAAACTGAGGAAGTAGTTTGCGACGCAAGATTTGCAACGGACCGACCGCCCGACCGACCGCCCGACCGACCGCCCGACCGTCCGCTGATTCCTATATACCCCCTTCAAACTTCGTTTGGCGGGGGTATAACGACCGTCCGCTGATTCCTATATACCCCCTTCAAACTTCGTTTGGCGGGGGTATAAATACCCATCAGCCATCGGCAATTTGCCGCCATGCCCCTCCCACTGGCCGAAATGCCCTTTTCGAAATCAAACCATTCAAGGCCACTATGCACTTTGATACTTATTTGCACCCCTTTCAGTGGATTTATGAACCCCTCAATAAACTGGCCTTGACCCAGATTTGATGAACTTTGAGGTCTGATTAGGCATGAGCCTTCTTACCTGGTTCTCCACTGGGTAGAGGTTCTCTGGTGAGCAAGGCATCCGTACATGCTCACTGTCCCATCTGTCATCATACTCCTCAGGGCTTGGTTGGGGCGGAACGACTCCTTTTGAATTGGGCTGAGGAATAGATGTAGAATGTAAGGTCCAAGTAAATCAAAGCTCTGTTCATTGAATAAACATGTCTTTCAAAAAACAACAACAACAGACGGAAACACAACAAAGCCCCAAAAACAATGAACAAACAAATCTGTACAATGATTAATAGACAAGGTTTGAAGTGATAACAAATATGCTAAAACACATGTGAACATAAAAGTGAAGTGAGGTGTGCTATCATTGATTGTGACAGTTTCGACTTTAGACCACTGATATACAAAATTATATCAACAACTGAAAACTTCTCAAGTTAATTTTCTATATAAAATATGTGATATAAGAAAGACAGGCATCAAGTGTCTCATGGACAAATCATCATTTAAGCATTAAAGCCAAAGAGTCATATAAATTACACAAAAAAGAAAGAAAGGAAGGAAAATCCTACAAAAACTTTCCAATGTACACTGTACCCGACAGCACACAACAGCCGGAAAAATTGCAAATATGTAATACTGTAAAAGTGGATATTTTTGCGTGACTTGGCTTGGCTGGGTAAGAAGAGTTTCGCATGTTTTTAATTCCGCGGATGCAAGACATCATGCACAGGAACATATGGCAAGTAAAAATATTCGCATGCTTTTATTTTCGCGCTAGTTTCTGGTTGCGTGAAATGCGCGAAAATTTCAACAACTCGAATATTTCCACTTTTACAGTAACGGAGGACGAGGCTTACCTGTATGAGGACAGAGTGGTCAGTGGATGGCCTTAATTCAGGTAATGGTGGTAGACATCCCGGTGCTCTATTTAAGTCCGAGATAGGACAACCCTTCCAATAGGTATCTTCTTCTTCTTCTTCCTCTTTTGATCTTTTTGCAGTTGTTGGCTCCTCAACACTATGCTCAGAACTTGGGTGGGGGGGGGGGGGGGGGGGATAAAAACACAGATATTGTAGAATGGATGTGTGGGAAGTTCCAGATATTGTTTTCATGACAGGAACAAATGAGATCCTCCAAATAATTGTTAGCTGTATCGTGCAAATGCCCTGATAATCATTTACCTGCATACACACAAAATATCAGTTGAGTTCAGCAAACTACTATGTGCAAGTGAAGAAATATTCTCCTTCTCAGATATACAAGCTGTTTATGGAATGCGATTACATTTTTTTAGTATTATATTGCAATGACAGCATTAAAAAAAAAAATGTTAAGGAGGACCAATCGATGTTTTGAAATTCAATTTATGGATTATCTATAAATAACTCTATGGTAATTGCAGAATTTTTAGGTATCTTATTGACAACACACACTCATCTACAATTAACAGAATCAAACGCAAGTTTGTGGTACCTACTCTGTAAACAAAGGCTGCGATCCATCATACTCCAGCGTTGGACTCATTTCCACATTTTGCCACGCATCTCTCTCTTCGAATCCCTCTCTGGACTCATCTCCATCATCGAAGCCTCCTTCTGCATTAACGGGACTCACGGGGCATCCCTCCCTGGAGGTGGACGGAATATTTCTGTTGTGCCGATCATTTATTTCTGCATCTTCAGTTCCGGTTTCGAACATATTTTCACGTCGGCGCATCCTACCGTGTGTTCTCTCAACAGCCTCAACAGTATCAGAGCCATGAGTCCTTTTCCAAGCAAGATTTCCAGATGCTGATGGGCTCACTGCCAAATCATCAGTTTTTGATGAAGTCTTTGAGGCAGCGTCCCTGATGCCCAGTCCATGTGCTTCCTCAGGGGTACAGCTCTTTTCTGGCTGTGAATCTTCTAGATTGTGAGGAGGTGTTGTCCACGGTGAGTGGGCTTTCCTGAGTGAACATAACAGATGTGATTCCATCAAATACTATTCCAGCAATACATATATATCTATCAAACACACAAGTAAAGCATGTTGCTGAATGAAAGTGAAACGCCATACTACTGGTAAGCACACAAGCATGTTTTAGTGACAACCAATGTTGTCTTTTTATCATATTTCAATTTAAAATATTACACACTTTTTGTGAAACACAATTTGAATTACAATCATGACTGAAATGCTGTGATAATGTAATCCTCATTAGTCTCCACCTGAAGCTGTATTACAAAGTTGCTTATCTCCATTTGACACCTCGTCTGGTTCTGTTTTGCAACATGAGGACACCACCTTTCTAACAATTATTCAAAATGAAAGATATTTAGAATCATCACACTGTCAGACAAAATAAAGTACATTACAATATTTGATACTCAAACTAGATATATCGCTACGGCGACTGATATGCCTCCGCCATAATGCATGGTTCTCCTAATAGGTCTATAGTACAATGTCTTGACAGTGTGTGATGACAGTTTCACACAATTGGCAAAATATTACAATGACAGGTTTGCCACAAATGTGCTGAATGTTCACTTTCCTAGAACTAGGTTCAATTGGATGAATGATTAAAACGTCAGAGTGCAGGTATTTGGGGAACTGATGATTTTTACTTGACTTTTGACCCTTTTATAAGTTTATGCATTGAGTAATTTTCAAGGTATTGAGAAAAAGTATAATTTCAGTATCAAATGGGAAAATAGCATTATCTAAACCTGGCCTTTGACCTTTGACCTCACAGTTCCAAAGAGAATCACTGTTAGGTTGAACATGCATAAATATGTAAGTTTCATGATGATACCTTGAGTTACTTTTGAGATATGGAGGAAAAAGTGCAATTCAGCACTTTCACTTGACCTTTGACCTTTGACCTTTTGGCAAGAAACTTCCCACAGAATATATATTGGGTAATACATGCATACATCAAGTTAAAAAAAAAAAAAAAACCTTCAGGCATTGCATAAATATAAGGAAAGTAGTGATATTTTGAGGAGTTGACCTTGACCTTTGACCTCCTGACCTTTGAACCATGACCCCCAAATTCCCTAGATAATCACTGCCCATTGGAACAAGCATATATACTAAGTTCCATGAAGATACCTTGAACCATTTGCGAGATATGGAGAAAAACATGAATTTTCAACCTTTTTTTTTCAAAAAATAACCTGTGACCTTTGACCTTTGACCCCGTGACCCTAAAATCCAAACAAAGTATTATCCCCCCCAGGATATACCCTCATACCAAGTTTGATGTAAAACCACCACACGGTTCTTGAGATATCGACAAAAACAAAACGGGACGGACGCACGTATGGACAGACGGACGGACGACCCGAAAACATAATGCCTCCGGCCACTTCATTGGCGGAGGCATAAAAATGATACTAATTAATTCTTAATAAGAAATATGTAACTGAAGTTTTACTAAAGGGAAAGATCATTAGTGTGGGAAAGATTGCGCTCTGGATATTGAACTACTAAGACAGAAGGAATGAAAACTACTACATGTACTAATGTAGTCCATATGATTAATTTCAAATATAGGTGACATTTGCTTACAAAAAATGGGTTCACAAATGGCTAAATTATCAACAGAATATATATCAAGTTTTGAACACAGATGTCATATGAAATCTCCACACATTTAACCAAGGGGACTTTTGCAAATTTTATGCCACATAGTGTGCAAACCACTATGCGCCGTTGAGCCGAGCGAGTCAGGGTAGGTGGTCCATGAGGATAGAAGGCAGCAGTTGATATGTGACCATTTTAATTATTTTACTGAAAATCACAAGAAAACATGACTAGAATACCAGATGATCTCACTCATATATCTTTTTATGCAAGCTGGAAAATATGAGACTATTCTTGATCAGTTTTGTGCCAATTTTCATTTTGCCAACACTACTGATCAATACCAAGGACTAAACAGTGTATACAGAAGCAAATGGATTTATTCTGACAATGATATCACTACCCATACTTGCGTCTCTCTGCCGCATCTGCGATCATATCTCTCCTCCTCTGAAGGTCTGCTTTATCTTCTGCACTCATCTGGAGACTCATCTCGTCTAGTGGCAGCTCCTCTTCCTCCACAGCTATAAAAGTAGATCACACAAGAAAAAAAAAATAATAATACAAATAATAAATCAAATTTGTGAAGATCGCAACTGCTGATCTGTAAATTAACAAACATGTCAGAAAAAAGGAACCAGTGGGACTCGAACCTGTCATCTACTGCTTTTCGGGCAGTGACACAACCACCAGGCTGTCCCTGGTTGCCGAAATTCTGACATTGTTATGTTAAGTAGTCCAAGGCAGACAAGGCATATTGAATGAAAGAGAGATATTATTCAGACGGGTGAAGGTTCAGGCGTGAACTTCTTCAATTTTCCTTTTTTCCGACATGTTTGTAAATTTGCAGATCAGCAGTTGCGATCTTAACAAATTTAATTTGTAGACGGAGACATATTGAAGAAACTCACACCTGAACATTCATCCCTCTGAATAATATCTTTCTTTCAGGGTTACAATTTGTACATATTTTCTTGCTTTTCCTGGCATACATTCAAGAGCAATGTCTCTCTCTTTTTCTTCTTTTCCTTTTTTTTTTGAGTACCATCTCTTCATCAAGTTGATATTTACTTTCCACATCCCAAAGGATCCAATGCCCAAATCAAATTTCATGTGATAGAAATAAAGGCACTGAACAATTGAAGAAAAAGAGAACTCTATAAACTTCAATGATACATTCTATAGAACTCAATTTTTATGAAAACATTTACCATGAATAGGTGTCCCTGGCTTCAAAGGGGAATTACCTAACCTGAGCTATGAGTAGGCCCTACGAAGAGCATTCTAAATTGAATGAACAAGGAATTAACAATCCATAATATTATAAAAATAACTTGATATTCATGTGTACCATCATGTTTCATTATAATATCACCTCTTATAGTCTTGTTCCCAGGTGAGAAATGGGCATCTAATGTGGACTGTCTAAATCTCTTGGCAGATCCGTCCCTCTCCCTGCCTCTTTTCTTGGACATTATCGATGAGCAGTCATCTATCGGTGATGAGCAATGATTCTCCTGGTTGGACTGGAAGAAATCACCAAACAGTCATTTTATGTACTAGCTCAGTCAACCTTGCTGCCAGTGGGTGCAGTCATATAAATGTACTAGGAAGAAAAAAAGAGAAGTAGGAGAAGAAAAGACAATTAACAGAATGAAGTTTACAATAGCATATGGCATCTTGATGACAAGAGACATGCTCCAACCTGTCCCTCTGCCTCAGTGAACTCACTTTTCAGTTCTTCATCCCTGTGTTCATATTTCTCCTGTTTTCTCCAATGCTGTTCTACGCAACTCTCAAAAATGACGTCAAGACACATTGGCTGTTTAATAACTTTGGATCACAGATGCATTGAAGTTTGTGATTTTTTAAGTAAACTGCCTTTCATGTATCATAATTCTTGAAACTGTAAATATCACTCAACTACAGAACTTACTTAGAAGACAAGTGTATCCAATTTCAACTGAGCAAATGTTTTCCTCTCACATCTAGTGACAGTATTGTTCAATGTACATCCTGCTACACAAACATCATGTTTCTAGCAAAGCTTGAGCATATTTTGATTTGACTTTACCCCTGGATGTAAACTTCATTAGATCCACTCAAAGCATTTGTAAACAAGCTCACAATAGCCAACTAACCGGTGCACCAACTCTCTTTGTCATGGCTAGTAGGGCCTACTTTGTAAAATTAGATTCTGGCTTTTGAACTTAAAATTGTGACCAACGTCCATCTACCTCATGACTCAATCCACAACTATCAGCCATCTTTGTGCAGTCATAAATATATTCAGAGGAACATACAATTGTAAGTTGAAAAAAAAGTTTAAAAAGCTACAAAGATAAAAGACAATATGGGATGATCTATGAAATAAAATAAAAAAGGGAATAAGATAGTTAGAAAGTAATTTACATTAAAAAACAAAACAAAAAATGGTACCGGTACATAACAAATGTGTGTATTGGAAGTTTTAAAGTGAGACCAGCAGTAACCATCCAAGAGACACATATTCCGTTATACACATTTATATCTAATGTAGGTCTATACTCTTCATAATCTACATTTCTGCAGCACTGCAAAATAAGCCATGTATGAATTATGAGACAACCCCAGGCTTGAAACCTACTTTAGCAGCAGAAACGAGTAGACAGGGAAAATATAGAACACATCATTCAATTTTCCCATTAGAGTCTACCGTACTATCGTCTGTAATTAACTTTTTGGTCACCAAAAGGTCACATTAAAGAGACCGTACAGTTCTGGTATGAGGCGAGGATTTAGCTTTTAACATTTTGCGATATATTCAGATCAGAAACCACTGGCACTGGCACTGTATGAGATGTCAAAGAGCATGCAGTTCTAAGTTTAAGGGGAATCAAAAGTTTATTTGGTGAAAATTGGTTTTGAAATGGCCGAGATATCAAAAAAAAAAAAAAAACGAGATGTGAATGCAATTACAATAAAAATATAGGTAAAATTTTAAACAGGAATCATGGGTAGCATTTATCAGTATCACGTAGAATATCGAGCATCAAACATCAATTCGAAGCTGTGGGACTGACTCTACAGCTATCTACCAATGTCTACTGTCTACAGTCTTGCAAGACTCGAGCTACAGGTGTAGATAGATCCAATCTAGACTATCTGTCCGTCAAGGTTTAACCTCGGTTAGTACATTGTAACTTTTCTGCTCTCAGGTATAAATGGAAACATTTCGATAAAATTTAGCAAAAGATGCACCGAACCATTACTGGACACATACGCATACCTTTTGTTCAGCTAGATCTAGTATTTCACAAGTGACAGGCAATTGCATGCACAGTGTATGCACCGATCATACACCTACCGCACGCACATGCAAGCACTATATACTAGCATGCACTGCGCGCAACCATCAAGGAGGTGGAAGAGCCTAGCTCTTTCGATTAACCAAAGAGATTTTCCCCAGTGAGGAGAAAAATCTCTTTGATCTTAACACTAGTCACTAGTACCGCCCTACGAGCAAGAAAATTGTTTGTTTCCGCAAGGTGTTTTGTTTGTTTGGTGTTTTTTTTTTTTTGTTCTCTGTTTTTTTTTTTTTTTTTTTTTCTGGGGGGTTGAGATATATATATATATATATATATATATATATATATGTATATATATATATATATATATATATATATATATATATATATATATATATATATATATATATATATATATATATATAGCAATAGGTTTCTGCTCGGAGTCAAAAAAGCAATTGATTCACAACAGTAGTTCAATATGAAAACTCCGTGAGAGACGTAGTTTTGACGAATTTTCGCCCATAGGGCTTTGTCAGTCAACTTGACTTGACAAATTGACTTGACAAAGCCCTATGGGCGAAAATTCGTCAAAACTACATACTGAACGACTGTTGTGAATCAATGTATAGGGGCCTATATATATATATGTATATATATATATATATATATATATATATATATATATATATATATATATATATATATATATAATATATAGATAGATAGATAGATATGAGGAGTTTATTTGCAAAAGGGGTTAGATCCACTTTCAGTACTTTAGAGAAAAACTGGTTTGTTTGTGAGAATTTGTATGGAAAGTGTATGGAAAATCAAAATCTAATTTTGCTATAATTTCTATTCAAATGTTTGTCTGGATTTGAAATTTTCATTGTAACTAACTCAAATGGAATTCTGTGCAGTGATGCTAATAACTCAATTTTCGTCAAAAATGGATCTAACCCCTTTTGCAAATGAGCTCTTCATATACAGGATGGAGCTCAGCCCCCCTCCACCTTTTTTTTTTTTTCATCATACAAAGGAATACATAAGGAGTCATCACTTTGGGCCCCGGCTTTTTTTACCCAGGAAGTGCGTATAAGTGGCAATAGAAAGAAATTGATAGAGACATGAAGTATGAGCGTGGTAAGGTTATATTTTTGCGCTGAAGACCTTTTTTTGTTGTTGTTGTTTTTTTGTTTTTTGTTTTTTTTTTTTTACTTGTCAGCTGAAGATGCCCAGAAGTGGAAGGAGAAAGATGAGCTGAAGACCTGCTTTTGTTTTGTGTTTTTGTTGTGGTTGTTGTTGGTTTTTTGTTTGTTTTTGTTTTTTTGCTTGTCAGCTCATGAAACCCGGAAGTGCCCCCACCCCCAATTTTGAAAACGCTCCGCCGGCCCTGTGGAGCATTGACCCCTGCCTTTGTGTATCCACAGGGTCGGTGAAGACAGGCCCTCCCTACTTTTCTTTTGCCTCAGTACATAATTACTGTAAAGGAAATATTCATTGATAGTCTTTCTTATCTCCCCTTTTCAACAGCAAATACGAAGACATAAACAAGATTGGAAGGTGTTTGTTTTTCCTCTCTCTCTCTCTCTCTCTCTTTCTCCCTTTATGTACTTCCTCCTTTACAGCATGTCATCATACATACAATGAAGTCGGGAGATGATTTTAATGATGTTATTAAAGAAGTAAATCAAAGACGACTGGACGATAGCTGATGAATAAATGGGAAAGAGAAATAAAGCACGTGCATCATGGCACGTTTATCAGGAATACGAACAAAAGCCAAGCAAAACTAATGAATGTCCTTTTGTTTCTTCCTTAAAAGTATATCTGTATAACTATCATTATTATATCTGATAGCATGTCAATGACGATGTCATTAAAATCATTTACTAGTACAATTAATTATTGCATCTTTTCTTTTATCTGTTTGTTTGTTTGTTTGTTTTGTTTTTTTTTGTGGCCAGCAGGGTACTAGTATTCTCGAATCACGTTGACGCGCGCCCTCTGTATGTTCTTTCTTGCCATTTTTTATGAATCCTCTTTTCGATCAGGCAGCCGTACGACGTGAAAATGGTAATGAGGAGTGTCAGGAAAATCCGTGATATCCATCGCAATCTGAAATGGATATTATGGATTGTCGATAAATCATGATGAATGAACTGTAAAGTTCTCCGAGAATGAGATATTTGAAATTATGACAGCATTTTTCGAAGATGAAATGGTCTGAATTTTTAGGAAATGGTACCGACTGTGTAATGTAAAGTACACTGGCTGTACTGTACGTATCTAATGACAAAGCCAACACCGTAGTCAGACATAGATGACTATATGTGGGACTGTACCAAATGATAACGTGTGTACTTTTGAGCTGGGTCCTACCTGCTGTGACTTGTGTTTATCTTGTAGGTTTTCTATCGCCAATATCTACACTTGACACAAACTGCCCTCATCCCAGTCTTCACTCTATCAGCTCACAACCAAACTTCAAGAAGTGCCGTTTTATAACCACGGTGCATCGAGTGCTGTGAACATGACACGGCAGCTGAACCGCTGTCATGCGATCGTCTAAAATCGTGCATTTGTGTCATGATCGCGGGCGAGGAGTCTATTTCTCCCCTTGGTTCCATGACATTTTGCTCCTGCGACATGAAAATTGAAATATCTGCAAGCTAAGCCAAACAAATTCTCCCCACACACATCAACCCTAGTCGCCTAGAAATCTAACCGTAATCCTAATCCTCGCATCAAACTAATTAAATTTTAAACCTAAAATTTACAACCCTATCAGCGTGATCAGTATCACAACCTTGACCAAAAGATTGATCTGTACATGTATGTAAATTTATCTTGTTGGATCAGGGATATGTTCCGCGAGGAGACAGAGTGCAACTTCTAGCTGCGTCTGGCTTCACAGAATCCCCTTTGTATGGAGGAGAGCTGTTATTAAAGTGAAAAAATTATAAAAGAAGACTCTGGGCAGACACTTGTGTGACTGATTTTTCTGTCTAAGACTAATCACAACCCTAACTGGCCAAAAAAGGGCCCCTACGTTTTTATTTACCCAGGCATGATGATACTCCGTAGATCTAGATCTGATTTCAGATATTTTTTTTTTTTCACAAGTCTAGACATCTATACACATTTTGCTTTTTGCATGTATCAAAATCACCAGAAAATTTTGATTTGATTTGATTTCGATCTAGTGGCTGTAAAGTGCCATGCAGATTGATGAATCATTCGAATGCAAGTTAAAATGAAAGGTATTATTGCCGGTAGTCTATTTGTAACTAGAAATTTACTGTAGACCATACATCATTTTCAGGGATGTTAGAACTAGCATTACATTATTGCTTAGAATATTGTCAGTTGACTGTATACTTGATAGTCTAATTCTGCACTAGCTCTACTTAAAGTAGATAATATGTAACCATGATATAGTTTTTAGAATGGTAGCAGTTGCATGGAAAAAAAAAACAAAAAAAAAACTTATGAATATTGACATTTTAATCTAGTTATTCAGAATGTATAATTCTCTAATTGGAGTCAGACTGCATAGAAGCCCCAAATGATTGCAATTATTATCATTATTATGTAGATCAGATATATATTTGGCATTTGCAAGACAATACAAGTGATAACAGATAAACGGACAAAACAAGCAAAATACAAGGATACAAGATGTTGGGCTTTCCCTGGTGCGCTTCCCTAAGTTGCCGGGTGACAGCCCCCTCCCCCCCCCCCCCAAAAAAAAAAAAAAAAAAAAAAAAATGTTGACTCCTTAATTATACTTTTTTCTTTTTCTTTTTCTCTTTTTTTTTCTGCTAGGGGGAAGCAATCACAATCAGGACAAGGAAGTTCATGACCAACCGTCTCCTTAACAGGAGGCAAATGGTGAGTACACACAAAGCAGCCAATGTCTATAAAAGGAATGCAATGGACCAATCACAAGTGCTGTGCAAACTTTGATCCTCTTGTCATGATGACAAGCACCACCTGAGCTTATGTGACATGTCTGTACCATGTTGCACTTTAATTGCACTGAAATTACTGAAGATATGAGCAGACCTTTAAAGATAGGTGAGATAGTAGCAGTAGTATTGTATGCCCTGCAAGAACTCGTTGATGTTCATTCTGTACATAAATGTGTTTCAGAAAAGGAAAGATCTAGATATATTTGCCACTGGATTTTACTCTTGAATGCTTGCCTGGACTTTGCTGATTATGACTTTTCGCCCGCCTGGCAGAATCAAATTTTCATTTATGACAAAATTGGACAGAGTTTTGAAAGCTCTTTCATTAGAGCTGGGAATTGCCTAATAAAGACTACACATATCATTATTCTGAGGAATATTTGTTAAAGGTGCATGGTCCCGGTGTTTTAGTCAAATGCGTACGCGGGCGCATGGTGCAAGTTTCCTATAGATGCCTATGCTATCGACTCCTCTTTGGCGCTTACGCTGTGGCCCACTTCCCCGAGTCCGAAGAAGTCCAATCCACTGTAGTAAGTGGTCCGATCACAGTTCGGCTTATGATTCGGCTGACGGGGATGACAGCTTTAGCAAACTTCTTTTGTGATGTCATAATAAGAAGAACATATGCACGCACCCTAGTATTACTACAGACTGCGTGATGCGCAGAGAGACAACGAAGGCAACGTTACTTAGCAACACCTACGCGCTTTACTCTTGATGACAGCTCAACTTCGGCAATCTTCGTATCAATGCTATCGGTGATCGGCAGTATCATCAACAGCGCCCTCTACACTACCGGGACTATGCACCTTTAATAACTATACTTGTCCAGGCAGATTTGCTCAGTAATTGGAACACATAGTGCAGACAGCTGTTTACGGTGAGTGTGATATTCAGCCAAAGAGCTAATACCATTGAACCACTGGGCCAATCTTTTTTTTTTTTTTTTTTCACAGTACATTGTATGTGTATTATTATTGATATATAATAATAACTCTATTATTAACATTTCCTGTTAAGGTTGTTGATGTGATCCACCCTGGTCAAGCCACTGTGAAGAAGACAGAAATTCGTGAGCGCCTGGCCCAGGTCTACAAGACTACACCCGATGTCATCTTCGCCTTCGGCTTCCACACACAATTTGGAGGTGGCCGCACATCTGGCTTTGCCCTCATCTACGACACGCTGGACTACGCCAAGAAATACGAACCCAAGTACAGACTGGCAAGGGTAAATACGAAATCATAAATTTTGGCTTTAGAGCTGATTAAAATGATTACTTGCAAAGTGTACCTACCAGCAAAGCATTGCTAACTGTGCTTGCATTGACTTGGACAGCTAACACTCTAATGGGAATATCAGTTGGCTCGATCTTAAAGCTATGAAATTGGCATCCTTAGTAATTACACATGCATAAAGTGATTACTGATATAGAATCAACAAAGAGGTTACTAGGGGTTTCAGTTCCCCTTTCATGGATGATGATCATCATTGTGAGTTCTGGTGGCAACTGTACCATGTTCTTTGAAATTAGCTCCTGCATTTTGCTATTTTTTTCCTTTTCAAGCAGGGCAAAGACAAGTGTGTGACTAATTGACAATAGTATACACTTGATATCATCACAATGAATTAATGACAATGTAAAAAGATTTGACATGCTCATCGAGATATGTGGTTTTGCCAAAACAATGCAAAACAATACAACTGTGATTTTGCTGGCAAACTACATATTGAGATAAAATCCCTGATGTTTTTTTTTTTTTAAGTGTGTGTGTGTGTGTGTGTGTGTAAATACTAAAGAAATGATAAGGAATGATTTTCATTCTGCCACAGCTGACAATCTACTGGTATTTGCTCAAATATCTAAAAATTGCTCAGATAGAGATATGTTTTCTTTTTGTCAAAACACTGCAGTACAGTAGATGATGATTAAAGATACATGTATCAGAATGCTTTGTTGCTGACTGCACCATTAAGCGGAAAAGTTTTGTCCCCCACCCCCTTTTTAGCATGGACTCTATGAGAAGCCCAAGTCATCATCAAAGCAGAGGAAGGAGAGGAAGAACAGACAGAAGAAGGTTCGGGGTACAAAGAAGGCCAAAGTCACTACTGGCAAAAAGGTAACAGAAATGTTTCATTTCTATACGCTGTACTTGCCATGCAGTCATATATTTTTCCCAACT